>NW_011335949.1:0-2036 GCF_000735185.1 Notothenia coriiceps
GCTCTAAATCCCAGCCTGTAGGCAGCCAGATGTAGGTATAAAGATACATGGCTGCCATTTAAAGCCCATTACAAGGGGCGAGAACACTCAGCCATTTTCTTTTTAGAAGCTTCCTCGCATTAACCAGTTAAAAAAATCCATGCGCCCGTTGGTAAATTAGCTCATTCATCAAGTGAGCGCTGCACAATGAGACAGAATGAGGTGGCATTTCCAACACTGCTGTTCGGAGCTTGTTGCGGGTTTTGTTTTCACAGCTAACTCCTGACTACCTACAAACGTATGCAACCAAAGTACATTTAGGTTTGAATGCATGCCCGTAGTTATTGGCTAAGGAGATATGTTCTGGTTAGTATTTGAGAAAGATAGTAACTGGGGCGGCTGTGACGCAGGGGGGTTCATTGGTGACTTCCAATCAGAGGGTCAGTGGTTCGTTCCAACCAGCAGTCTACACGTTAAAGGAGGGCAATATAGTTAACCCCAGACGGTATTGAAGTGTATAAAGGTTGCTTTGGATCAAAAGCTTAATGTAATGTAATGTAATGTTTAATAGGGCTTGAGTAGGTTGATTCTAACAGCCAATAGCAGGTTATCAAATACATAATGGTAATGGTGCATTTGTTTCCAGTTATAGAATCAATTGCAAAAACAAAAGCAGCATTAACACAAACAGGCACACCAGGGTCATAGCCATTATTTAAAATATATTAACTCCAAATGTTGTTGTTTTTTTTACCAACCATCAAACCACTCTATGCTATTTTCTGACTATTTTAATACAATTAATCTTTCAATTCCTTTAAATAAATAAGCCAAGATAAACCCGTATTGATCTCAAGAGGGGGACACAAGAATAAAAAATGATAAAAAAAAAATATAAATAAATACAAATATAAAATGTAAAAAAGAACAACATAGACAAGCAAATTCAAACAATGTAAGAGTAATTAAAATGAAAATGACAAGGAAACAGTGAGTAAGTGGTGTGATTAGTAGCAGCAAAATCAGCAGCTTATTGTAAAACAGCGTACACCAGATATTTAACACTGAGTAATGAAACATCGTTTGTGTCAGTACTAACCTAGGAATAAAATATGTTATACAACGAAATATCACATCAACAAAATGTAGTGTCATTTAGCACAGCATTATTAAGTATGGAAAATAAAATAGAGTATAGTATAATATAAATACCAAATATTGTATAATATACATGCATATAACAAAAATACATAAATCAATCCAACAGTTAACGCATGTAGAGGCAAAATAACTTTTAACTGTTCAATCGCTATATGTTTTATTTATATTTCTTTAGATATTCAAATCAAATGTGTTGAAGATTAAAGGTGGGGTAGGTCATTTCGGAGAAACCGGCTCGAGATACACTTTTTGTTATATTCCATGGAATGCTCTTAACATCCCGATAGCAATGAATATCTGAAGTGCTTTGACAAAAAATCCATAAATATATTTCCTCTGTGGAAGCTGTGGCTGTAAAAAGCACGACCAATCATCTGAGCCGGCCCGGCTAAAGTAACTGGATGGCCTACCTGCCTGTCAGCCTTCCATCTGTGCACAAACTTATCTCGTGCCCTCATTGGTCATGTGCGTGTTGGGGGAGGGGCTCTGTAAGGAAGTGGCAGATTTTTTCCGGTTGTGTATTTTCAAATTCTAGCGCACTCGAGCTGATTTCTCCAAAATTACCTACCCCACCTTTAAGTTTCCTCCTCTTAAAACTTAAATTAAAAATAAATTAAAATATTGATAAAGTTGTATTAGGGGAGGCTGTGGCTCAGTGGATAGTGTGCTGGACTTCGAATCAGGGGATAACAAGTTTGAGTCCCACTGCAGTCAGCATGTCGTTATGTCCCTGGGTAAGACACGTCTTCTTAGCGGAAGAACTCACAGAAAGATGTGTGTGTGTTTCTCCGTACACACACACACACACACACGCACACACGCACGCACGCACGCACGCACGCACACACTCCAACCCAGAAGCATGCAGATGGTGATCCTACCTTCTCCCACTCTCT
>NW_011335950.1:0-2402 GCF_000735185.1 Notothenia coriiceps
CTGAAACTTTCAGAATCTCTTAAGAAGAGGGGACACATGTTGATGTAGAAGAGACATGAAGAAGAGGGGACACATGTTGATGTAGAAGAGACATGAAGAAGAGGGGACACATGTTGATGTAGAAGAGACATGAACAAGTGGATTTTGCATTACAGGTGACCTTTAATGCCTTTCATAACAAACCTGTGCGATGGCCTCCATCAGGTTGGACACCACCTTGTCCCGGTCCTCGGTCAGGATCTGGTGCAGAGTGGCTCGTCTCTCGCTGTCCTTGCGGAGCATAAAGAAACCCGAGTCCTTCTCATCTGGAGACGGAGGCGCGCTGTGGTCCTCGAAGTTCTCCACTGGAATACTGAGTAGATACAAAAAAGTCTACCATATTTATATACAGCTCTGAAAACAAATATCAAGAAACTCTGCAAAACGATCCGTTCATTTGGTTTTGCTATTTATTTATTTATGCTTTATGAATGACCTAAACCTAAGAACTTCCTGATGTCATCAATGGTTCGTGCACTTATTTTCAATCGTTTTATCTATAACCCACTGACAAGATTTCTCAAAAATTCCCCAAAAATATATAAAAAATTGTTCTTGCTACACAAATGAATGCTTATTTTTAGACACTTTTTTTTTTTAAATTGGGGAAATTACTCACTAATTAGAATTCTTGAGGACTGTTGAAGTCAAGTATATAAGAACTGGGAGACACAAGCCATTGATAATGAGGGAATTCAATTAAATATAGCTTTGTTCAGTGGGTTAAAAAGGTTGGGAATCACTTCTTTCCACCCTCGCAGAACACTAAAACAGTGATTGCATTAGAATGAATCCAGCACTTGATATGTGTACTTTACATCCTATGCTAACACCTTGCCTGTAGTGAAGCAAAAATGACCAACGATGACTCATAAACGACCTCAGTGATCCCATTCTCTTTCACAAAAACACTCATCCTACCTGAGGAAGAGGGACCTGGGGCCCTTGACATCTCTCTCGCTGTAGCACTTCACGCTGGGCTTGAAGATGAAGGGGTTGGTGTTGAGGTCGTTGTCAGGGGAGACGGACCCGTACTCGCTGCTGCTGCTCGTGTCCTCCACCACCACCGGCACCGGCAGCGAGATACTGCGCAGGTACTCTGAAGGACACCAAAGATACCTTCAGGGCGCCTGTTGCATAATTTACACACTAATAATGTTTTTTATTTGCACCGCAGAGAAGGAGACTGTTTTCTCCGTCCATTAGGAAGTCAGAGGTTTTGTTCCATGACAAAGAAAGCTTTCAAGAGAGGGGAAATTGGTCATGATGCTAATGGAACATTTGGCTTCCTTTCTAAGAGAAGACAAAGAAAAATCAGATAATATCCTCATGCTTAGAGCTATCTGATGTATCTGGCAGCATATTACAGCGGTTGTGTATATAAATTATGAACCAGGGATTACAAAGTATTTGGAAAATAAGTCATCTTGCGCAATGTCTATTTAGAGTTCTTGGAAAGGGTAAAGTAGTGCCAGTTATTTGCAGAAAAAAAGAAAATGTAGCCTTCTGTAGCAAAACAAGCAGATATGTCTGAGAGATGACACCCAGATTACTCTTCTAGTTGTAAATATGTTTGAAAGTTACTCACCAGACCCCGGTGACAGAGCTGTGGAGAGAACACAAACAATATATGTCAGCATTTAACAGAGAACAAAACATTTCCACGTAAAACAGCAGCATAACATTTCCAAGTATGAAGACAGGCACTAGGTTGTAATCCGTCTCTTTTAAATCCTCTGTGCTGGTGCCAGGGCACACGATGGCATCACTGCTGCGAAGTGGAAACTCTTGGAATCCAGACAATTAGGATCAAGGGTGTGCTCATGTTGTATAATGAAGATGTGTGTATTACATAATGTACAGGTAAGACAGGTGACAGAATGCAGATCATTATTTTACATTTCTCAATCTTTAGATGCAATCCTCCCTGACATGAAGTGGTCATTTTCAGTGCCTGCCACGAGATGCGTTATTATTATTATTATTATTATTATGTATAAGTTTAGTAATTAGTTAGTAGTAAAAGTTCAGTGTTAAGTCTAACATTTGACATGTCTGCTAATGAATGGTTCATCATTTTCGAATAATCGTATTAATTGACACTGACACTTGAAACCCCTTTTGAGATCTGTGATGTAGGCTGTTTGTTTTCTTAAAGCATATTCAAGTATTAAGCATAATTTACCTACATTTGCTTGATATTGCCAACTTATAACTTAAAGGTGGGGTCGGTCATTTTGGAGAAAGCAGCTCGAGTGCGCTAGAATTTGAAAATACACAGCCGGAACAAATCTGCCACTTCCTTACAGAGCCCCTCCTCCAACACACACGAACGCGCACATGACCAATGAGGGCACGAGATA
>NW_011335951.1:0-201 GCF_000735185.1 Notothenia coriiceps
TATATTCAGTAAAAACACAAGTGAAAATCTGTCAAACAATACATGAAAAAAACTATATAAAACAGTTTGAATCAACAGGGCTCTCAAGTTTTGAAAAGAGTTCAGAGTGAGATTTTGGCAGCGGTGTTTGGTACTCCAACTTCTGGCTCCCCTCAAAGTTCCCATGAAGCCCTCTGTATCGCAAATGTCAACGGCGGGGGG
>NW_011335952.1:0-1478 GCF_000735185.1 Notothenia coriiceps
TGCCAGATCTATAGCCCAAGCTCTTGTGGCTTTCCTGGAGAAGTGTTGTCTCAAAAAAGAGAAACTCCTGGGGATAGGGACTGACAATGCCTCAGTTATGACGGGGAATAAGAATGGGGTCCATAAAGTGCTGAAGGAGGAGTATGGCATCAAAGATCTGGTTCTTATTCGCTGTGTGTGCCATTCTCTGCAACTTGCTGTAACTCATGCTTCCAATGACACCCTCCCCCGTAGTGTGGAGTACTTGGTACGGGAGACCTATAACCGGTTTTCAGTTTCTCCAAAGCGCAGGGATGCCTATAAGGCCATATGAGACCATCAACTGTGGGGAGCAGCCCTTACAAATAACCAAGGTGTGTGTGACACGTTGGCTCTCCATTGAACCAGCGGTTACACGCATTTTGGACCAGTGGGAGGCGCTTAAACTGCATTTTGCAGTCACCAAGTCCAGTGAACACTGTTACATGGCTGAGGTTTTACATTCCATGTACAGTGATCCTCAGAACATTTTGTACCTCACTTTTTTGAAGTCGGTGCTGGGTGAGGTGCAGTTGGCGATCAAGGCTTTTGAGGGAGAGCAGGTGGATCCTTTGAAGCTACTTGACAGCTTTGTTAGCCTGATCAAGTCTGTGAGTAGCAGGGTGCTGAAACCACTTGCCAATATTGATGTTCTTAAAGAGCCAATTGATGGATACATCAGTCCCTCACCGTACCTTGGTTACCTTTTTGAGTCCAAGGCAGCTGAGCTCCTTCTTGCGCTTGAGGAGAAGAACCAGGTCCGAAAGCGATGTGTAGCCTTCACCATCTCCCTCACTCACGAGTTGAGGTTGAGACTACCAGACAATATTGAGGCATTGCAGTACATGTCCATTTTCAATGTAGAGAAAACTCTAAACCACAGTAAGAGCCTGGGAGAAATCGAAAAAATAGCCAAGCTCCTTGGCTACTCTCCTGCAGATATAGACAAGATTGTCCAGCAGTGGCGTTCCATCCATCTGAGAAAGTGGAATGAAACAAAGAACACATTGGGCTTCTGGGTTGAGGTTTGGAAGTTCAGGGATGCAGCTGATAACAATCCATTTCACGAACTTACCATGGCTGCTGTGACTGTGCTGTCCTTGCCACACTCGAATGCTGAAGTCGAGAGACTATTCAGCCAGATGAGTGTGGTAAAAAGCAAACTCAGAAACCGGATGTCCTTGCAGACCCTGAACTCCAGCCTTTATGTCCGATATGGTCTGAAGCTGTCTGTTGATGCTTGCTATGAGCACAAACTGCCTGATGACGTTTTGCATCTTTTTGGCACATCATCTGCTTACTCATTTAAGTCAGCTCCCTCAGTTGCTGAACCTGCCATATAAAGCCTTGACTAAAATGATGACATGCTCTTTCTGTGAGCCAGCACAGTGTGAGTGGAGGGGGGTCGGAAAAAAACCAACAACAAATGTTTAAGTTTTAGCGTGTTGTAGGCTCCTAAG
>NW_011335953.1:0-2310 GCF_000735185.1 Notothenia coriiceps
GAACATCAACAGGAGAGGACTCTTTAAAGTAGAGACACTACATACTGATATACACCTGAACATCAGCAGGAGAGGACTCTTTAAAGTAGAGACACTACATACTGATATACACCTGAACATCAGCAGGAGAGGACTCTTTAAAGTAGAGACACTACATACTGATATACACCTGAACATCAGCAGGAGAGGACTCTTTAAAGTAGAGACACTACATACTGATATACACCTGAACATCAGCAGGAGAGGACTCTTTAAAGTAGAGACACTACATACTGATATACACCTGAACATCAGCAGGAGAGGACTCTTTAAAGTAGAGACACTACATACTGATATACACCTGAACATCAGCAGGAGAGGACTCTTTAAAGTAGAGACACTACATACTGATATACACCTGAACATCAGCAGGAGAGGACTCTTTAAAGTAGAGACACTACATACTGATATACACCTGAACATCAGCAGGAGAGGACTCTTTAAAGTAGAGACACTACATACTGATATACATCTGAACATCAGCAGGAGAGGACTCTTTAAAGTAGAGACACTACATACTGATATACACCTGAACATCAGCAGGAGAGGACTCTTTAAAGTAGAGACACTACATACTGATATACACCTGAACATCAGCAGGAGAGGACTCTTTAAAGTAGAGACACTAAATAAATAAATACTTTAAAGAGTCCTCTCCTGCTGGTGTTGTATGAAAAGTGCTATATAAATAAAGCATTATTATTGTCAACTTACAATAGAAAAAGAGGATAATGTGGCTTTGGTTCAGGCAGAGACAAAGGGACAGATAAGCATCCATGTAATTAGAGACGTCATGCAGATTTGTGACACATATGAGATTCAAAGATAATCTCTCAGTAGGGATTGTTACGGATTTAAAATGTTCATGCCGTGTAATCCTGTCTTTTATTCCACACCGCTGGTCTTCTCAAGATAAAGGGTGATGCGTTAATTTCCCGCCATCTGACATTTAGATAAGCGGTGATGCTGAGCCTTCCCACTGAGAAGCTCGGCTGATTCCCCCCCGCTTTGACTCTGGAGAAATGCTCATGTGGATATTTCTGGTTCAAATGTTCTTACCCTGATATGCAACCGCAGGGGATCGACTGACACATTTTAATGAGTTCAAAACTTTACGGGCAGTTTTCTCTCGCAGAAGTTGTCCTTTTTATTCGTACATTTGAAAACATCCAATAAAGTCAACGATACAGTGAAAATACAGCGATAAGAGTGAACTGAATTTGACCTTTCACATTAGATGTATTTATCTCGTGGAGAAGCTGCATCACAATGGATATTGAGATACACACAGACACTTCACAGCATCACGAAACAGAAACTGATAGGATTGGCTTCGATACAGATTTCCCAACGCGACCTTTTGTCCTCGCTTCAGTGAGACTTTGCAATCTGTCGTCACTTAGTCAGAGAAATTGTTCAAATTGAGCACGAGTCACATCGAGTGTAAGGAGCAGTACATTCAGCCTGATTAATGCCTCGAGCTCTTTGTGCACGCTTTAACGGTGTTGCAGCCGCTGAATAACACATATTTTTGACATTTCTCAACTGTTAAATATGCACGCAGTGTCCCAGGAAAACTCTGTGTAAAGAAAATGCCATAACATACATAAAATACAACATTGTGAATAATGATGAGCGCATACATTTGAATGTGAATGAGATGGATTCTATGATTGGCACAAAGGATGTGTCTATTAGTGCCGCGGCTAAATCTGGGCCACAGACTGAATAATAGGCATAATGACATGCACGGTAATTATGGAGCACAAATATACTGATTGCAATATTAGAGACCAATTACATGTTGTTTGAAAGCTATTTATGAACAATATGTATCATATAAACAAATGTTATCTGGAGGTTTGCAGTGATTAGTGCCACTGTGCAAGCTGGAGAAATAACATATTGGACTTTAAAACATTTAAAGAGGTACAGTAACGATTAATTTAATTGTTTACCCGGAGCAATTTACCATCAGCAGACACAAGGGGCCATTTATGTTCCTTTTTACCCTTTTAGACAAATGTTGGACTGAATGACTAAACAATTACTCACATGCCTTGAAATGTCACAGAATATATCACCGCTTGGCATAAAAATGTACTTTAAAGGTCAGTAGAGTTGCATTTACTCAAGAACTGTGCTTCAATACCAATGTCGAGGTACTTGTACTTTACTTGAGTATTTCCATTTGTTGCTTTCTACTCCACTACAGTTCAGAGGTAGACTGTGTACTTCTACTCCACTCCATGTATTTAATCCCTTTAGTTA
>NW_011335953.1:2595-6296 GCF_000735185.1 Notothenia coriiceps
AAGATCTGAGTACTTCTACTTTTACTCAAGATCTGAGTACTTCTACTTTTACTCAAGTACAAGATCTGAGTACTTCTACTTTTACTCAAGTACAAGATCTGAGTACTTCTACTTTTACTCAAGAACAAAACCTGAGTACTTCTACTTTTACTCAAGTACAAGATCTGAGTACTTCTACTTTTACTCAAGTACAAGATCTGAGTACAAGATCTGAGTACTTCTACTTTTACTCAAGATCTGAGTACTTCTACTTTTACTCAAGATCTGAGTACTTTTACTCAAGATCTGAGTACTTCTACTTTTACTCAAGTACAAGATCTGAGTACTTCTACTTTTACTCAAGTACAAGATCTGAGTACTTCTACTTTTACTCAAGACAGATCTGAGTACTTCTACTTTTACTCAAGATCTGAGTACTTTTACTCAAGATCTGAGTACTTCTACTTTTACTCAAGAACAAGACCTGAGTACTTCTACTTTTACTCAAGAACAAGATCTGAGTACTTCTACTTTTACTCAAGTACAAGATCTGAGTACTTCTACTTTTACTCAAGTACAAGATCTGAGTACTTCTACTTTTACTCAAGATCTGAGTACTTTTACTCAAGATCTGAGTACTTCTACTTTTACTCAAGAACAAGATCTGAGTACTTCTACTTTTACTCAAGAACAAGACCTGAGTACTTCTACTTTTACTCAAGTACAAGATCTGAGTACTTCTACTTTTACTCAAGTACAAGATCTGAGTACTTCTACTTTTACTCAAGTACAAGATCTGAGTGCTTCTTCCACCTCTGGCTTTGAGAAAGTGTTCCTCGTTATCAAATCAACATTTTCAATCAAGGCATCATGGATCCATTGCAAAAAACGGAAGCTGAAAACAGCCTTACACATGTACAGCAGTCAAATGAAAAATGCTCATCCAACACAAACATAATAGTAAAACACTGACAGGTAGCATTTTTCTTTGTATAATTATTCATAAACTTTGCTGTTTTCACAGTGTGGTATTAGTAGTATTACTTTAATAAAGGTTGTGTGTACTTCTTCCACCCCAGCATTTGTAATGGACATTATGTATTCATGTAAACAGAGGTGTTTCCTGAGGGATAAGCAGCAGTCAGAAATGGCAGGTGGGGGGGAGTTGGCGGTTGGCCATTGGCAATAGTTGTTGGCACAGTGGACGATTGGCGGTTCGCAGTTGGAAATTGCTGTTGCTGATGGTGGTTGGCAATTGACTCTTGGTGACTGTGGTTGGCAGACCCAAACGCAGTGAAAAAGGGAACCAAGAAGTAATAACAAAAGCTGAGCTTTATTCAAAAAGCTGATTACAAACAAAGAAAAACTAAGAAACACTAATCGGGTGAAACAAGGAACAACAACACACTCACAGACAGGCAGGGAACAAACTCACAGACAGGCAGGGAACAAACTCACAGAGAGGTAGGGAACAAACTCACAGAGAGGCAGGGAACACACTCACAGAGAGACAGGGAACAAACTCACAGACAGGCAGGGAACACACTCACAGACAGGTAGGGAACAAACTCACAGACAGGCAGGGAACAAACTCACAGACAGGCAGGGAACAAACTCACAGACAGGTAGGGAACACACTCACAGACAGGCAGGGAACAAACTCACAGACAGGTAGGGAACACACTCACAGACAGGCAGGGAACAAACACACAGACAGGCAGGGAACACACTCACAGAGAGGCAGGGAACACACTCACAGAGAGACAGGGAACAAACTCACAGACAGGCAGGGAACACACTCACAGACAGGCAGGGAACAAACACACAGACAGGCAGGGAACAAACTCACAGACAGGCAGGGAACAAACTCACAGACAGGCAGGGAACAAACTCACAGACAGGCAGGGAACAAACTCACAGACAGGCAGGGAACACACTCACAGACAGGCAGGGAACAAACTCACAGACAGGTAGGGAACATTGACGAAAATACGACGACCGAACATGGAGCAAAGGAGAGGATAAGACTAAATACACAGAAGGGGAATCACAGGAGAAGACACAGCTGGGCAGAGGAGGCAGAAACACAAAGAGACAATCAGACACAGGAAGGAAGACCAGACAAAGGGAGAACAGAATTTGAAAATCAAACCGGAAAATGGCAACATAAATCCAAAACCATGACAGATTCAGTCAAGCCATTGGCAATTGCTGTTGACGGTTGGCTATTTGCAAAGGCTGTTGGCGATTGACCTTTGGAGATAGCGGTTGGTGGTTGGCTGTTGCCGGTCAAGTCTCCACTTCAGTGCACAGCCACAGTGACAGGCGGCATGTTGTGAAGCAGTTCCCTTGCTGACTGAGAGGGTTGAGAGCTGTCAGGAGCCAACCTCAGACTCATGCTGCCATCAGCCAGAGCAGCAGGGGCCACTCTGAAGACCCTGCAGTGGGACGGCTGCACGGCCACAATGAACTTCCTCTTAAAGGTTTCACTCAACACGATGTAGATAAACGGGTTGATGCAGCTGTTAGCATAGCCCATGCTGATGGCAATGTTATAGGCGTACTGAAAAGCAAAAGTGGGCCGCTGTACTCCGAGGTGGGCCAGCTGCAGGATGTAATACGGGGCCCAGCAGATGAAGAACGCCAGGCAGATAACCACCGCCATACGGGTCACCTTTCTGGTCCGGACCCTCAGGCTGCGCTGGGGCAAGGGAGCAACTGTCGCGGACATATTCTGGAGAATCTTGAAGAAAACCCCACAGATGATCAGCCATGGTAGAGCGAAGGCCAAGAAGAACTGGTAGAGGGTGAACCAGTATGTGTCTGTCGCTGGGTTGGGCAGCAATAAGGCGCATCCAACTGAGCCATCCCTCCGACGCATGAGTCCTGTATACATCCAGACTGGAGTGATGGAGAGAAGAGAAAAAACCCAAACCAGAGCCACCGCCGCCCCGGCTACGAAGGGCGTTCGGACATGTTTGAAGCGAATTGGGTGAACCGTTGCCAGGTAGCGATCTAGAGTCATCACAGTCAGGATGTAGGTGCTAACAATCTGGCTGTTAGAGTCCAGAGCGGTGATGACGGTGCACATGGTGCCCCCGAAGCACCACGACCCGTTACCCAGGAGCTGGTGGATGAGAAACGGCATGCCGAGGAGAAAGAGGAGGTCTGCGATGGACAGGCTGAAGATGAAGATGTCTGGTACTGTTTGCTGCGAGCAGAACTTGGTTTTCTTCACAATGGTGTAGATGACGATAGAGTTTCCAAAGGTCCCGAGGAAACAGATGACACCAAAGATGCTTGGCATGAGCCCGTTGGTGTACTGCTCATACTCTGAGGAAACAAACTGGTTATAATCATAAATCAATCCAAACTAAAAATCTGATTAAATGATTCAACACTTATTTTTACATCTGTGACGAAGCACTAACAATGTGTGTTGAGTCTGACAATCAATTCAGAAATGTTGAAAACACTTCCCTACGTTTCCTTTGGCTCACACTCAAACCAAAGTGACTCACAAGCCACTCAGAACATCAACAAAAGCTAAAAGCAGGTTCTTCACTTAAGCCAAAGCATTGTTAGAGAGGAGAAACAAAACAACCTACCTTCTGTTAGATTCTCAGCCGAACTGAACGGTGAAAAAGATGAATTTGAAATGATTTCAAAGTCCATCCCAAAGAGCTTTTCGTGGTCTTCCCACACAGGGATAGGTCAAGTAC
>NW_011335954.1:0-1500 GCF_000735185.1 Notothenia coriiceps
AGAACTCCTCTCCTCTGAGCGGTCATTTTAAAGAGACGTCCATTAATGATGACAGGAGGCACAGCAGCCCTCTGTCTGATGGACAGATGTGTTCATGACGACTTATATACTTTTAATTCATTCACAGTGCGGTATAATGAGACAATAACAGGCTACAGATGCGGACACACACACACTTACACACACACATATATATATGTATATATTTATATAAATATATACCATTTCAGAATCAAACAGCACTCTCATAATAACGTAACACTATCAGAGACTGGATATATCCCCCCACCCCCCTCTCTGGTCGCTACAATGGGGAATAGAAAATTACGGGCCAAAAGTGTTATTTAAAAGTATTAAAAGTAAGCAGGACACCAAACCAACTGAGACCCGTCTGTCCGCCGCATCTACGCACTGTACAACACACACACCTACACTGTACCACACACACCTACACACTGTACCACGCACACACCTACACACTATACCACACACACCTAAAGCTCCTAAAGCATATAATCAGGCTACAGCCGTTGTGTATTTTATTATGTGAAGCACTAAATGGTTTTAGAAAAATATCGACTCTTTGTAGATATGTAGCCTACTAAACTACAGTAGTCATTCTCTACTGTAGAATACAAAATATATATCACTCAGTATAACAGGCCTACTCTCTTTAGGCCTGTTATACTGAATGATATATATTTTACACACTGCTCTGCTTTCTGCACGGACCTCACAGCTGTTCTCACTGTAAACATTGCGTCGCGATGAAAGCAGTTCAAAATAATATCCAGGGGATGCAGTGGCGGTTCTAGAACATTTTATATGGGGTGGCAAAGGGGGGCAAGAGTTCATGCCAGGGTGGCATGGGAGGGCGGACAGTACGTGGTATTTTATACTGTATACAACCTATTTATTGTTAATTCATGCCCTAACACAAGTGTTCTTAATGCACAAGAGAAACAAGGTGTTCAGACAAACAATCGGGTGCCCTTTGAGTCCCCCAAAGCTTACTTCAATAATTTTAAATGAAAAGGAAACTACAAAATGTATTTTAAAGCAATGAATTAATGGAACAGGTTGTTTTGCATTACAATGTAAAACTAAATATATATATTGTTTAAAAAAAATGGGTTGTCTTAGTATTAGACAGACATATTTGCATATCCTCACTAAGCATTATTACATATTAATTTAATATTAAACAAATCAAAATGGCCAATTATCCCAAAATGTTGCTGCTAATATCATATGCTTGTCAACTTTAACTGATCAAAAAGAAATTCTGAAAAAATACTTCAATTACCTATGAAATTGCAATATTGACACACGTCCCTCAATTTGTTTCAACCCCGCCACGCTATACCATTTACCCTCCTATTAAAATAATGGATCATTCCATGTGTGCACTGCATTGAGGGAATTACATCACAGAAGTCTTTTGAAGGAAAGATGGCAAAGAAAGGCAAGTGTCAGTTTCTTCTCTTACCTATATTTCAG
>NW_011335955.1:0-2254 GCF_000735185.1 Notothenia coriiceps
TTGATGAAAGTAGTAAATCGGTCAGATTGGACCCGAAGACAACAGGAGGGTTTTAAATCAAGTTTAAAAACACCATTTACGTGAAATGGGCGACTAAAATGCAAAATACCCTTGAACAAATTTGAATTTATACCCCCTTTTTATATTGATGATCCACATATTTTATTAGTAAACCATATTTTGACTTCCCTATTAAGCCTAGGAAATCAGATCCACACAGTAAAAATAACAGCCGCAGGAAATTGTTAAAGGTTTTAAATAAGTGACAGAAGAGTTCGGTGGCTGCAGCCGGCTGATGTTCTCCCTCAAGATTATCTTGTGCACAGACAGGAAGTGCCTTATCAGAGCGTCAGTATGAAACGCATGTACAGAAGCGCAAAGGCAGTTTTAAATTGTATCTATTTCTATATGTTCTTTCTCTCGACTGACAGTTTTAAATATCCCTTGATCAAGCTGTAGCCAATATGAGATACTAATATATATATATATATATATACACACCAGAACAATCACTAATTTATACTAGTTTTACTGTAGAAACAAAACAGCTGACTCATTGTCATTGCAGTTGTGTTCATCAAGAGAACTCTCCACTGTTTGAACAACATATTTACTCATGTAGTATACCTATATTAAGCTGACCGCCACAAAACACTTTTATTTTAATTTATTGTGTTAATGTATTGAACAGAGAGACCGTGCACATGAATCAACATTTTCGTAAATGAGGCTATTTTTTATCTGTAGTCCCTGGACAGATTATTGTAAAACCACCCTTAAAAAAGTAAATATAAATGATGGTATTAGATATGTTTTGAAATTAAATTGCATTGAGTCTAACAGTTGTGTATTTTATTATTTTGCAGTTAAATCAAGAACGGCAGGGCAAGCCAAAATGAAATGGGTTGTGAACATCGTCTTCTACATACTGCAGGTAGGACGTTAAATATTTAATCCAAAACATTTGTATTTACTGTGACGAATCTGTCAATCTTTGATACTGTATATACTGTAATGTAGGAGCCACATATGAAGTATTTATCTGTGTTTGTTACTGTACATGTTTTTGAGTCACTATAGGTGGTGGGCGTGTCTTTGGATTTGTGTGGTGACGTTTGTGGTTATATCTGGTTGCTTTTACCTGAGCACTTTGTGATAGATGGAGGGGGAGTGAGCTGGAGAATGACAATTTTTGTTGACCGCACGCACGGATAAAAGAATATACACATACGCATATGGACTATTGAATGTTTGCTTTGGAAATAAAAGGTCAAACGCATACTGTTGGAAAGACTGAGTTTTTGCGCGTCACAATGTTTTTCTCTTGTTTAGTCCCTCGCGGCACTTTGTTTGGAATATTACTGCCGCAATATATAAGGTATCTTTTTTCTATCATAAATCAAATATAAAATGCATTACGTATTTATTCCGTCTTTATTTCCCAGGCTGCCCTGATGGTCTCCTTGATATGGAAGTATTACGCTGACCCAGTGACGGTGATCCCCAGTAAATGGATCGCCCCTGTGGAGCGCCTGGTGGCCTTTCCAACAGGAGTGGCAGGTAATCAATCTATTTTCCATACATATATATCATTTATTCAAAAAGAAACATGCAGGTCAACACATTTCTAACTATATAAAATACACAAATAACACTCCAGAAATGTGGAAATCCATAGGTAGAAAACCCCATTCTTCTTTTTTAGATGGATTCTTTATGCATTTATACAAACACAGTGCTGATGTGTATGTGTTAGCGCTCGCAATACATCTGGAAACCTTAACGTGTTAATAGCAAAACAAAAGACTCAAATGAATCACAATAGCAAGTTTGACCCAAAGTTGCTCACGTACTACAAGCGCTGATTTTGATCATGAATCACATGGCAGTGACAAGACAAAAAAGGGAAGGAATCAGCTAAAGAGATGTGTGTTACACTGACTGGAGACCACTGGACATCAGTATAACCATAAATATCTCAACCATAACTCCCACAATGCTCTAGTTCTTTAGGTGAGGTGAAAACAGAGGAAAAGGCTTTTAGCTGAACCATGCTCCAGTTTGTTGAAGTGTCACAGGAGTGTGAGATAGTGGACAGGGTCTCCACTGTAGAAACGGATAGGGCTGATAGCAGCAGAGATACTATGCCATGTGTAGCTCACATTATACAGAGGCTTTGTCAACGCTTAAGTTAAAGGTAGGGTAGGTAAGAATGGAGAAACCAGCTCGAGTGCTCTAGAATTTGAAAGTACGC
>NW_011335956.1:0-19672 GCF_000735185.1 Notothenia coriiceps
ACGGTAAGTAAGTAGTAGTAGTGCGTGCGTCGTGTGTGTGTGTGTGTGTGTGTGTGTGTGTGTGTGTGTGTGTGTGTGTGTGTGTGTGTGTGTGTGTGTGTGTGTGCGCGTGCGTGCGTGCGCGCGCGTGCGTGCGTGCGTGTGTGTGTGTGTGTGTGTGTAAAGGCACCAGGGGGACATTTATGAGGCTCACGGCAGCCACCATGACGGAAACCCCACAGTTGGCCTGCTTGCATCAGCCCTAATTCTACAATAAGGATCATAAAAATGACACCACCGTCATAATTTCATGTTTTGCACCAGACGACTGGCAATGCGGTGCGGGGAGCATATGGGCGTGGCTCGTCTGGAAATTGAGGGTCAGAGATGGCCTCGTTCTGAACCATTTGTGCTTAGTCAACTGAGAACATGTATTTGTCACCAAGGGGAGACAACGCCAAGTGTGTATCACATGAGTATCTATGCTAATGAGCATACACACAGAAGCTAGGTCGGTGAAATACCTTCTGTCTCCTGTGCAAGATATATTTTGTTTAACTCTCAAACAATTATATAAGCACAACATAGTTATACTATATTTCATCTTGTATTGTATAAACTGGAATAACATTGCCCTGCAGTATCAATCATTTTGACTTAAGTGTTTTTTGGACAATGAATACTTCATCATATAATTAATACATTAACTACAGACTAATGTGAGCTATCCATTGCCGGTTCTATTTGAATGCACAGTGAATCACTCCGTTTGGATCTGGTTGTCTGTGCAGGAGGTAAATTAACAGTATTTTATTTGCTAAAAAACACAGTTCACTCTCCTATATGACACACAGCTATAGAGGTGTATGACACATTACAACAGCTTTAAAAAAGAAAAACAACATCACATTTTAAAGTTTGTAAATAAATCTCTCTGACAAGCCTTAAATGAAGTTTCGCCCACTTGTCAGCTGACATTTACACAGCTATGTAACTGCAGCAAAAATCCTTTAATAGATGGAGGAGGGGGCATCCCGGCAGACTTGAATGCCTCCTCGGGGTTCCAGAGACTGAGTAGTGCTTCAGGATGAGCTTAGTCTGCAATTTATCTAGTCAGGACTTCAACTAATGCAGCCTCCAACTGTGGCAGTGCTTCCGTCTCACTTAAAACTCTGCCTTGCATTGAAGGCTGTTTGCACAGTGCTGTTTATCTGTTGATCTGAAAGCATTTGGCATAGTTTGGAAACGAAGCGGTGGAAGTCAAAGTACTTTAAACATGAACACATTGCTTGAATGTTGATGATGAGTTAATCAAAAATAAATAACATGAAGCTTTAAAGCTAAGCTGAAAAACGCATTTATGAAACATTATGTTGTATTTTTTGAACATGTCCTTACATCCCTCAAATTCTCTGAGAAAATAAGAAAGAATTCTGCAATATTGTCCATAGAGCTTTACATATCAATTACTATAGACCAGAGGCCTGTACTACGAAGCCGGATTTTCACTTAGCTCTGGGTTTCCAGTCCTACGACGCTGGTTCTCTTTTTAGCGGGCTAGATCTCCATGGTAACTTTTGCTGAACGGCAAACCTGCTCCGGAGCAGAACAATTTGACTATTATAACATTAGTGTTAAGAAAGCTTACTTAAATATCTGCCACAACACAAGTAACCAGATCAAAGTAACATTAAGTACAGTCCGCGGCACTGTGAGTGCAGACGTCGATGTGTCCCATTATCATTCATATCACATCATAATGTATCATATATTTCCTTATCTGAGTCAGCTTCTTGAGCCGTATCTGGCCGTGCAACACTCACAGTGTCACATACAGTATGCAAAAGTATTATTTTAAGCAACACATTAAGTTGACGAAACACTCGAGTCAAATGTAATTAAAGTCAGATCCACTCGTGTCTTAGACGGGGCAGTGATATCATAAACCTGTTCATGTATGCATTCAAACACTTTTTCTGTTACCAGCTGTATTCACCTTGCAGGTGCAACTATGTTGCTTTTATCCTGGATAAAGTGTTTAAGTCATGGATGTTTAAAGTTTAACTTCTTCATATTTGTCTAATATTATAGTTTACTTTTTATTCGGGAAGTATGACGGTGCGCTGTCAGTACCTTGTCAATGTTTGTGATTGGTCAAATGTTGCTAACCCCGTCCCTTTCATTTGAACGCGCACTCAGCCGGACAGAGAAACCGTGGCTTGAGTTACCGAGTTGATAACCAGCATCGTAGGACCGCTTAGCGAGATCGCGTTTGTTTTGGGTTAGGTAAGCTGGGTAACTCAAGCATATCCAGGGTATGTTGAACTGGATTCGTAGTACAGGTATAGACCAATAGAGTTACAATATATTGTATCGAGACTAAAACATGTTTGGCTCCTATTATTCTATCACACTTGATTGATTCTAATGATCCAATGAAAGATTGTGTGATGATCATGGCAATCAGCATTAATCTTTGTGGCATCTTAAATCCTTTGGTTTAATTTTGTCAATTATGTTTATATACTAGTATAAAATACTAGCCAACAACAGTTTCAGTTAAACACATTTCACCAAGAAAACAATAAAGGGTTTTCTATATTCATCCCATTTTTGTCAAAATCAAAACCATCAAAGTAAATGTAGAAACATACTATATCTGCTTGAGCAGGTTGGACAACAGTTTGCTGGTGCATGCTGCTCTTCTTTGTAATTAGCCCTGTTCAGATCTTGAAGGGTCTTCAGTTGATGTTTAAATGAAGTAAAGTCTGTCATTTTCCTTAATTACAGACAAAGCTAGCATTAGGAGGATCATTTATCTCTCAGTGTCTAATTTTCCTGCCGTGACACACCAGTCAACAACTAAGATTAAGCACCAACTCATCTTTATAATTTTTCATTTGTCTCTTCTCTAATCATGTCTGCTGGCTTCAGTGAGCACATAGCACGATCTGGTGTTCATTAAAATTGACACTGTGTCTGACGGTTGTTGTTGTTGTTTTCTCTTAACTTTTTCTCTCTCCAGGTTGTAGTGCAGGGGCCTGATCACATCTCTGCTCTGTGTTTTCATTTGCTGACCTGTGCTTACAGAATGTAATAATGGCTCCAACAAACAAGGCAAAATTATCGCTGTAATTACGTTCCTGAGCAGCAAAGGGAGGGAGTGGGAGAGGAGGGTGGCGGTGGTGGTGGAGGATTTGGCATAGGAATATTTTCACTCTGCTGGAGGTGAGCCGGAGCATGTGTTTGAAAGTATTCCAAGTAAGAATGAACAGTGCAGCCATGTTTCTTCTTTGTTTCCCTCTTTATTCTTATGCTATCATTTTTGCATTACCCCAATGTCTCCATTGTCTTCTTAATAGCCTCCTTCAATACTTTTTACTTTTTATTCCCTCTCCCTCACTTCCTTTATCCTCAAGCTCACATTTGCTCCCCCTTTCCTACTTCCTCCTGTATAACTGTTGCTCCACTCTTTTACCTCCCTCCCATGTGTGTCAATCCCTATCCTCTGTAACCATCCAACAACTCTGTCCAGATTTCAGTCAAGCACTGTGTTCCAAAATACAGTATTTACTAGGACAAACACAAAATCAATACCCACCCAATGCAAACACAGCACACAGGCAGTTTGGTAGATCTGCCAATGACACTGGCTCACACCCTGCAACTGAGTTCAGTGCTTACAGACCTGAAAGCACAGAAGAATGGTTTATTTGGTCATTTAGAGTTTGCAGGAACCAGAGAAGTTTGCACAAAGGTAATAAAGATTATAAATGTATTCTTGTCCAAACAATTGTGGTCCAGGAAGGATCCCACAGGAAGTCAGATTTGGGAGATTGATAAATGTTTATGTCGGCACGCTAAATATGCATATAGACCATGTCAGGACAACAGATTGAGACTCGAGAAAAGTTGCTAATCTTGCCTAATAAATGTTCCTTAACATGATCCCCAAAACGATGTCATACACGCTCTTTATTTTGTACAAATAAGAAAACAACATGCTTATAAGTGCTCGTAGAGGAGCTGTGACCCCAGGACAGAAGCAAGCTAGCCGATTCCCCGAATCCAGTCTTTATGCTCAGCTGAGCCAATTGCTGCTGGTTTTCAGCTGTTTTTGAACCAATGAATATGAGAAAGTGTTAATATCTTCTATTCTTACTCTCAGCAAGAAATTGAATAAGTGTTTTTATAACTATAAACTTGACCTCTACAAACCTCAATTTGAAGGCTAACACCAAGTCTCGTCTAAGATGACCACATTAATGAGTTTTCAGTGTTTCCACTTGGACCTAACAGGATATTGACCAAAAAAAGCTTAGACAATCCAAACCACCAGCACTGTCTTTTCCTTTTCCTGCAGAAATGAATTCAAGCCCCCTCTGTACCCTCTCTGCTCCTCTGAAGGCAGCAGTCGATACTTGGTTGATATTGCAGCTCAAACATTGTTTAGCCAGAACATCCGTGGGGGCCCGCAGCGAATAAAATGTGCCTGTTTAGTGTTTCTCCAGCTGGGCTGATCTGAAGCGACAGAGATTCAACCCACAGCCAGAGTGTCTCTCGGGAGACAAGAGGCTTCAGATGTCGGCAGCACCCCCATCACTGCAGCTGTTGAAATTATCTGGATGAGAATGGCGCTAATCTACTACCCTTCATGGGGACTTCACACCGATTTAGAGACATAAAAGGAAGTAACATGGGTTCCTTTTCTGACAGAGGGACAAACGAAGGAAGAAGACGGCTCAGGGAGTGAGGTGAAAAGGGTAAAAACTGAGGAAATAGCACAAGCATAATAGCATGATCCCGACCTATGTTCCCAAAGAGTGAATCTGATTTCTCCAATCACGGTATTGTCTGTGTTCCACCTGAAGTGTGCGCCCACATGCTGGCACACACACCCACCCACACAATCTTAGAGAGCTGCAGAAGTTTTCAAACACTCCTGGGAATCCACCTGGTTTTTTCATCACCACCCAAATACGTGTACGGGCTGATGAAGCAGAATCTCCACTGAAACTAGGACACAAAGCAGAAGCTCAATTCTGCTCCCTTAACCACACACACACACACACACACACACACACACACACACACACACACACACACACACACACACACACACACACACACACACACACACACACACACACACACACACACACACACATCTTGTGGTATTATTCATGGGATCTCTTGAATTCTTTGGGCTAAAAAATGTGGTTGTATAGCTGATTATAACAGCTCACTGTCATGGTTCATCGTTTTGTCAAGGTGCGGCAGATTTCCTCACGAATAAAACTCCAAGTGGAGCCGAGAACGATTTGACAGCAAATCTAGCCGCAAACATCAATAAATGCCAGGCATCACATATTTATGAATGTTTCATCTCGCTAAACTCTGGAGCTATAATATGGTGCATTATTGCCAAATGTCATCTTGCTTTTCAATAGCTCATCAGACTCAATGGGGAGGGGGGGGGAGTGTGTCATCATATGTGTCGCTTTCAATGGCTTTCTCTCCCAGTAGACTGCGGATCTCCCTCTCTCTTTCTCTGCCTCTCTCAGACTGGATGACATTTAGACTCCAGTGAAGGCAGAAGGGAAGAGGGGAAGTCAAAGAAAGGATTCTCCAGAAAGAGTCTCTTCTAACCCTCTAAAGGCGTGACCCGGTCAACTCCCATCTCAAATCAAAATGCTTGAAGCTGCTCTGTCATCCATATAGAAACAAAAACTCTTACTTTACGGAAAGCAATAGGTTATTTTTGTTATGTAGGGAAGAAACCCTAAAAATGTACTCTTTTGCTGTGATCTAAAGTATGCAAATGGTAAACGCTGTGTGTCTTTGAGAAAATACAGATCATGCTATTTGTAATAGCTTTAAAAACATCTCAGAAAGAGGCAAAAAGATGTTCAAGGTTATTTGCCATCGTTGAATTTCTCTTTTTTCCTTTATCCTTTTCACAAACAAGCTGCAACTGACAAAAGACGGTTCCATATTCGTGCGACCATGCTCATACAAGTTTAAAGGCACGATTTTTGTTATTATAATGCACTATAAATGCAATTTTAAGAAGACTCTTTGGGTGGTTGATGCGTGATATCCCTAAGCGCCCTCTTTGAATTCAACACCCCATCATTTAAGGATTTAGAAACATGCTGTACTTGGATTTAAATCATAAACGCAGCTTATCAAAACAGGAAGAAAGAAAACACACCCGTGTGCCGACACTCAATCCATATGTAAGCGCTCATTTATAGGATGTCTTTTTAGCGAAAGGTGACACTAAAAAACTACAACCTGCAGATAATACTTTGGTAAACAAAGCTACGATATGCAGGGACATGCGGTGCATTAAGCGGTTAGAGAACTGACAGACAGTGAATAAATCCGTAGATTTGCTTTCTAAATCTCGCAGATGTTTTTCAGAAAACCCACAATGGGTCAGTGTGAAAAACAAGATGCTCGCCTCCCACAGAAAAAAACTAGGAGAAGGCAGGAAATATATCTCAAGCTTGGAGGTTGGAACATTTTAAAAATGTAATGGCTGTACATGCGGATATCTATCAGAAATAAAAGGCGGGATGACAAAAGAAAAGGCTCACAGATGCAGGCAGGCCTTGAGGAGGAGACAACATAAACACCAAACTTGTGCAACCAGAGGATAATTCATGTTAGCACTCCAGAGAACAGTAAAACTGTAATGCCGGCCAGCAGGCTTAAGCCCCAAACGTTACATAAAAATGCAAATGCTGCAGTTATTTTCTGGTTACCGAACACCAACCATCTCCCCTGATGATCGTGTAAAAGTTTGGGCTTCAGGAAGATAATATCATTTTCCCCACGATGATCCAAAGACATAACGTCTCCTCCTATTGACAAGGCAGGGTCCTGTAGTAACAGACTTTTGGCCTGCAGGAGCTTTCAAGGGGTCCTTCTTCTTTTTCTTCCCTCTATCCATCATTCTGCCTCACATGCTGTCTTCCTCTCTTCCTCCCAAGCTTCACTCTTCACCCTCCTCTGCTTTACTCCCGTCCTCTTTCTCTCTGTTTCCTCCCTTCGTCTCTCTCTCTCTCTTCGCAGCCAAGAGGCATCCAGCTTCTCATAACTCTTCATTAGAGCCTTCCCGGGGACCCGCGGCTGAATCGCGTAAACAGAGCAAAGTCCGACTGCAGCCAGAGAGAGAGGAAGAACTGAGCCCCAGAGACAATTAGCTCAGCCTGGAAAATAACATCATACTCCGGTCCGCAGTGTCCCCGTGTGTGGGTGCTGGCAGGACGGCTGAAGCTGCCTTTGATTAGAGCCCTGTATAGAAAACGCGCAGGAACATTGGAGCGCCCATGGCATTTAATGGCAAAGAATCAGCATACAAATATATGCCTATATCTGGTTTTGTGTTCTAATCTACACAAAGCTGATGTGACACTAATGGGTAATAACATAGTGAGTTTATCAGTTGGTCTTGTTAGAATGGACTTATTTATACTATTGCATTGATTTTATAATAAATAGTGTATGTACAGCAGCAGGATATAGGTTTGTGTAAGTGTCAAACGGTAACACAAAATGTCATTTAAGTGGACAAAAAGCGCTGAGATATGTTTTTAGGAGCATAACTGCATGTACAAATAATGCATTTCTTTATACAACCCAGAGGGACAGGAACACATTTTTATAAAGATGAGTTTAAAGCACTGGCAGCAGGTTGTCCTTCCTATATTGCTTCATATTAGACCGATATGTCACATGAGTATGACATACGGGGGCACGTCGGTGATCCGACAACAAGGCTCTGACCAAAGAGACACAAGCAGACAAATAATCCTCTGTCACTCAGACGAGACTCAGGGTGTGTGTGTGTGTGTGTGTGTGTGTGTGTGTGTGTGTGTGTGTGTGTGTGTGTGTGTGTGTGTGTGTGTGTGTGTGTGTGTGTGTGAGACGTGCTATGAAGGATCAGGTGTCCTGAAGGGTAATTCCACTGATAGAAATACAAGTAAGGGGGAAATTCCAGTGTGCTTTAAAACCCCTTCACACACAAACACATGCACATACAGTCTGATAAGTTTATCATTTTCAGAATGCAGATGCCACCCTCGTTGGGTTTCCCCTCCCTGCAGTAATAAGGGCCTCTTTTATATCCGATCAAGTCTGTCATTAATACTATACCAAGGTCATGGTTTCCCTCTCATCCTTATCTGTGTCCACACATCCTCTCTAGTTCCGTTGGTTTCATATGCCCAGGCATGTCCCTCCGCTAGCAGCTTTATTGTATATATATATATAGCTGGTATTTGAGATGTTGCAATGTAAAGACTGTCATTTCTTCAGCACTTCAGTTATACTGGCTTTTGATTGGGCATTTTTTCTATTATTTCTTTATGAAAGCTGTTAGACTGTTGGGATAAATGTCTGCCTTCTTTACTATTATGAATAAAAAGACCAATTCAAACAATGTCGCATTATTGTACTATCTTGTCGTTAAGCGTAGAAGCCATTGCACAAAATAAATTAAATTAGCCCTTAAATGGGCAATCTCATATAAATATAATATAAAACACCCTGATCACAGCCCTATTACATTGAATAACACCCGTATCACACATATATTACACAGTTATTTCACCCCTTTTACACCATTCATACACTAATAATATACCTATGTTACGCTGCTATTAGACCCATATTACAATGTTATTACAATGTCATTACATCCATTTACAAATGGAAAGAGCCTCTCAAATGACCAGTTCCCCAAGGAAACAAAAAACATTTAAAGCTAAAAGTAATTTGTTCATAAACCAAGCGCTGTGCAGTTGGCTAACTAATAAGAAAAACTAGTCGAACAAAGGAGAAGGTATGAACACTGGTTAGATTTACAACAACAAGCTGCTGTGCTCTGCTTCTACTACTCATATCCTTCTGCAACAATACAGCAAATACTTTAGCAGCTTTGTGCTGCCATCTTGATGGGTAGTCATCTAAGAGATGTAACTCCAGAAACGATTACCTTTTAGCTAGGAAGGTCATAAGCCACTAATTAATGGTGACATCATGTATAGGAGCCAACTGCATTGACAGGACATTTGCCTTTGCTGAGAGGCCATTTTTGGAGCTGCTGATTGCAACGTCTAAAATTCAAATCAGTGGTGAGTAGAACAACTTTTCAAGAAGTCGAATGTCCTATATATCTATGCCCTGAATAATGGGGTAAAGCAGCACAGAACAAAGCACATCAAATGCCATACTTGTTATCTGTCCACATCCTCTACTATCCTTGTCATCTGAAAGGAGAACAACACTGGGATAGCTTTTGTAAGCAGTAAAACGTCATCTTACTATCTGCATCAACAGGTAGATTTCTAGTGTAGTTTATTTAGGTTTTTCGCCAAGCCTTTAGCTGTAGAAATCTTCAATAAAATCCCCGGCAATGAGATTTTACAAACTACAAAGGTTTTTCCTTTGGTTCTGCCAATCCTCCAATGCATTAAAAATGAATATCAGTATTTAATATCTGCAGGAAAAAAAGGGGTAAAAGCACTAAAGGATCACTGCACAGTGATGTATCTAGGATTAACAAGCTGTGCTGAAATACTCTTCATGAAGGCATTTAACTCACTTTTATACACTTTACTGCCAGTTTAGTGTTCCTAAAAAGCTAGTAAAAATATATATTTGATTCTGCTGCAATGCAAAGATGTTCCAAATTGGGATCAATAAAGTACTTCTTATGTTATCTTATATATTATGTAGCATTCTCCAAATAGGGATTTTGCCTATAAATAAAAGCTATTCAACCTCGACAAATCTTAGCACATTTTGTTATTGTTTTATTTAACATAGTATAACCTTAAAAAATAACTACTACTTCCCTCTGAGTTGCTTTCAACACTGCCTTCTTCGAAAGACAAATAAATCAAATGCAATGCAAAATGTAACAACAAAACATTGCGCACATACACACTCCTCAAGTATCCAGACACAAGCATCAAATTCACACAAGCATGGAGACACACCCACACACAGAGCAATCAGTGGTGGCAAGACAAACATCTCACTCCTGCTGACACCCCAACCCCCACCCCCACTGAAGACGTCTCTTCCTCGCTGTCACACTGCTGTCAAACCGTCAAGAAGAGACAGAGAAAGGACGGACAGGCAGGGTGAGAGAAAATCAAGAGTGTTACACAGTGTGGGAGAAATGCAGAGGATTCTTCCTGAGATAAAAATGACAGGAACAACATCCGTCCGCGTTTCCTCTGTGCGGTTTAGTCACGCTAGCCGTTTGATGTTTTTGATGCTTAACAGGGACACACTGAAACAACAGCTGGCCTTACAGTCCCAACACAAGATGCACAGGGTGGTACAGTCCTGCAGAACATACCAACTAAGGCCCGAGTCCAAACCACACCCTACCCAGATGGAGTGAACTCTGTCTGTGGTCACGCTGAATGAAGTCCCCTTCTATCCGAGAGGGTGTAAATACAGCGGCAAGCTTTGGAACAAACCCCCTTCACTCCAGCAGAAACAGGAAATGCCGTAACTTTTCGTAACTTAAATAAAACATGAACGTAGATTAACAAATCCCATTGTGGTATTTCTATCATTTATATGCCATGTTGGGGACGGAATGTTGTAAACATTATAAGTAAAAAAAAAATCCAATAAAATGATGGAGCTGAGGAAGATGGACAAATACAGAATTTCTGAGATTTAATTTACACATTTACAAGAAAAAAAACCGACACAACTGTATTGTAAATTCAGATTAAAAGGTATGAAATGATTAGGTCATGCAATCAGAGCATACTTTATATATATCCCCTTGCAAAATAAAACTAAGTACCGTAGTCCCTTTTCTCACAAATATATGACTTTATATTCTCAGAGAATATATTTTATTATTCCTCTTACTGTATATTCACGAGTACAATTCCATTTTTTTTACCCACAATTTGCTGTTGTAGTTTGTTGGGGACTTTAAAGAGCTCATATTCAAATATGACTATAACATGAAATGGAGGGTTGGAAATAGTGTGCACTTTATATAGAAGGACAGAACACCTTTCTGTTTATTTAGAAATGTTGTCCAGCTTCATCTCAATTTCCTGCCTCACTTAAACCAGTCAGATTTGGCCAAGACCTCATTAGCCTATCATGTTGGTGAATAAATCTGTCTCCACCTCCTGTTCCCATTAGAACAAGTCGTCTAATTGGTCCATCCAATGGACTCGTCACAAACACAGCACATCCATCAAGACCTTAAGATAAGCCTTAGTTTCTTGAATTATTTACTACCAGAAATTGTTTTACTATATAATTTAAAGAGGGCTGCCAGTGAGGCAAGGATGTCAGCAGATGCTAGCTTAACAAGTAAATATTGGAGCCATGATAGGTTTGACTTCCTCACCTGCTTTGTCTGGTACACTTTCACAAAGAATAATAATCTCTGCACATCCAGAAAAGGCAAGAAAAGGTTGAAGGGTACAGACATAAAAAGGAAAGGAAAAAAGTACAAGAGAATATCGGATCTTATCAAGGTTGACAGAAGTATATTTTGTTTAAAATATAGGTAAACAAATAACCACATTAGGAAATTCAAGTTAATTTAGTTTTATGGGTGAGAAGTGTGTGTTTCTTTTCTCTGGTTTGATGGTAAGAGCTCACTTTGGGATATCAGAGAGCCCTATTTTACTTCTCTGTCTCTAAGCAGGAGGAGTAGAGTTACAAATTATAACAACATGAACACAACCAGGTTCAGGAAGTGAAAGATGATGTGTGCTTCATGCAAATACAGTCTGACACACGGCGAGGAGAGCAGATCAAAAGATCCCACGCTCAGGTAATTATTTTGCGCCGCCGCCGTTAGCTCAGGAAACGAGACTGGTATGTTAATCAGAGAACTATTTGTAGTTGACGCAGGAAAACATTCATTGGTACATCATGTCTATTTGTAAATTCTTCTCTTTATATGAAGCAAGAAATGCTTTCAAACTACAGAAGGTTTTGATGCGTCCCTCACACAGTGGAAATTGGAAACAAGCAGCATTTAAAAACATATATTTTCTGTCTTGTTGCTTAGTAAATATTGTTGATGTGGTCTGCCATACATTGTTGACTGAATGTAGATGTATAAACATAAAACATGCCTATGAAATAGACTTCTGTTAATCATACACTTGCTGCTGATTTGTACTTATAGCTGTACACACCAACAGTTTCGTCTCTTGTAAAAAAAATACAGCTTTTTTCTTCTATTGCATTCAGTGAAGCAATGGGTCAGATAATACTGATAGTTCTGTTTGCTTAGTTCTAAAGACATCTCCCACAGTGCAGGAGAACTGCACACTGTGGGAGCCTCTCCACAGACGCTTGATCTTTGAATCCTTGCAGAGCTTTAAAAGCACTAATTACATATTTGGGCAATGAGCTTTTATATCATTATTACGTATAACTGAATTCAATCCGCATTTTAGATCAACAAAATTGGGCCTCCTGTGAAGCAAAATAACCTTTGGTACATGCTTGTCTGGCCACATGTAATTTTGCAGCAGTCACACCCAAAATTACAGTGGACTGCAATCAGTCGTCCGCGGCGATGCGGAGGTGAGGTGGAGGCCCCCAGCAGCGATTGTGCAGCCAGCAAGGGCAGTCTTAATGAATAGCGAGATACATGATAAATGTGGCCATATGGTGGAGCCGGCTGGCCAAGCCAGGGGTGCTAGCAAGCTCTGCTAAACACTCACACACACTCACACACACACACACATCCTCATACCGCTCGCTTCTCACTCCTTAGCAGGAAAAGAAGAGTCATCAAACTCTGCACAGCTCCGACAGCAGCAGGTAGGGGTTAATGACCTTCAGGTCCTTTGGAGAGAGAGATGGAGTGTTATGCCCTACTGTGAAATCATCCCACTGCACTTCCTGTCAAAAAGTTTCACAGAAGTTGGAGCGAGGCTGAAAACCGTGCACAGTGTGTGTATGAGTGTCAGTCAAGCCAGTGACTTTTTAATTACAAGGATTGTATGTGCCTCAGCGCATAAATGCAGGAAGTCTTACTAATTTATATTTTCCTCCCTGGTGATTTGCAGTGTGTGTGTGTGTGTGTGTGTGTGTGTGTGTGTGTGGGCTTAGCTAAAGCACACCAGATGAAGCCATATGCTGTCTGTCATACTTTGCAGGCAGTTGTTTTCTCATGTCCTCTCCCCTGCTCTATGCAATGCTTCGCTTTATCTTATTACCATTCAAAACACATACACACGTGCTCATATGCTGTAGCTACAGAAACACACACATATTTACTAAGTAGCCTACAGTCACACACACACACAATATGTATTCATATTAACACACACATATACTGGAGGAGTCAAACACGCAATGAACAAGCCATTGTTCTCCTTTCATAGCAGATGCTATCGCTCTCTAATTGGCTTAGCAAAAACAAAGGAAGGGCCTTGGATGCCCTGCTGCAGCTCGGCTCATTCAGTCTACAGGGAAGCCCTCTGCTGTACCAACACATATCCAGGGGCCTTGGATATGGCTGACCTCTGTGCTTTCTAAAGAAGGCCAGTCCTTGATTGCATGGCACAGTTTCAGGGTCTGTATTAAATCAGTAAACAGGCGAGTGCACTTTTCTTGGGAACACTTTTGAAGCACAATATGAAAAAAAACCTGTGGGTTGCCAAGAATGTTCCGACCAACGGAGGTCTGGTGAACTCTACATGCAAATACAAACAGTGCTTTCAGGATAACCATCTCGCACAAAGCTCAGTGTGCAATACACCGTTTGTTCTTGCCTTTCCATCATAAAGTGTTTGTCCAAATCCAGGCCGGAAAAAAAAGAACACTACTCCAACAAAAGTTTATTACGCCTTTCTTCCCAGTGCAGCTTGACACACAATTGATCGGCGATAAGACTCCAACACATCGCGGCAATCCACGGCTGTCAAACATCCCCAGTGTTTTGAAATGCTCAGAGAGAAATGCTTGAGTTATGTCTACTGTACTGGAGGTGTAATTTGTGTTGGTGCAGTTTAGTTCAGCAGTGTGAAACAACTCTGAGACAGCAGTGTGATTTATGGGCCTACTACTGGCATCACTGATCCTAACTTTAACTGCAGTAGTGCGGTTGTGTTACGACCCCACCATCCATACATACATTAATAACAGGAGAATATGGTCTACTTTTCCAAGACACAAAGGTGAGTATGTTCTGCATGTCTGTACTGTACCTACTAATTTTATAATGTTTTAACTCAAGGTTTTACAAGGTAGGAAAAGACAGCTTGGTAAAAGTCCAACCTTCAGCCACTCTCTACAACAAGTTGCATATGCCTTTGAACGCCTCATTGCCGTGCATTGTAATCACTTGAGTGCCTAATGTCCGGGACTGAATAAAATGACAAAGAAATAGCACCCTCTTTTGGTTGAAATTGATCATAGAGTGCATCTGTCTTCCATCAGTGTATGTGTAGCAGATTTTTACATCAAAAAGTGAAATCCTGAACTAAAAACATACCAACCAGTTCCAGGAGTGTCAACTTCTATGAGCTGCCGTGAAGAGAAAGCCGCTTTCAGTTTGAAGAAGAGGGTCAAAAGTCCTAACATTGTCAAAAAGGATAAAGAACCAAGAGACTGATTAATCATTTCCAAAGACGAGCAAGCGCTCTTGTTTTCCCGGTCCAGTCTTTTCCCATCAACATCTAATTACATGCGCTGTGACATAAATAATTCATGCAGCACTTTCGGACAAAAACATGACAATCAACACAGTCAATCTGCAACTTCTGCCATTACTAATTCAGCATCTGCTCAATGCTTTTCTTCTTTTACTAGCACTTGGCCCTGATTCGGAATGCAAGTGTTGGTGTTTAGTGTGACTCACATTAGAAGTCCAAACAATTCATTATCAAGCCCTAATAAGAGGGGATTTCTCAATATAGTTTTGAATGGTTACTTCATTGGATTCAAGCTGTCTGTGTGTTCTATTAACTGATATATCTTACAGCCAAATGTATAACACATTTTCAAGTGACCATTATGTCCGTAATATGTTGTCATAGCGCTCATGTTTGCAAACACATCCCGAGTGCTCCATACAAGGACTTCATTTGAGCACTGAACTAGCACATGCATAATAATGATCTTATTTGCATATATTATGTCGCCCTGTTTTGTATGTTAATGCTTGGTAAACTTCTGGGTTTAATCGTTCAGCAGACATTTTAATTGGGAGTTTGTTAATTGGTTACATTGATGCTCTGACACTTGGTAATCTACAGGCAGGTCTCGTCTGTTCACTTCAGAACTTAACAGCCTACTTTCTGAGCGATACTAATTATTTTGTACGTCAACATCCAGGATTTATTTTCGTCACAATGTTTTTTATGTTTAATTCTATGTTAACAAACTAATGGCGCAACAACAAATTCCACTTATGTGTGAGGTTAACAAAATGAAGCTGACTGTGATAACGATGACACTTTACTCGGCTATGGCACCACAAAACTCCACCTTTAGAGCTATCACATGGTGATAAAGAGCTGATGAGAACAAAGTCTCACTTTGCTTCCCTTGACACGATCAGATCAACTGTTACAAAACAGGCATTTGCTGTAAACCTCCAACAGCACTAGAATTTAGATATAGTATTTAAAAGGTATTTAAAGTATGGTAGAAAAGATGCCGTGAATAATTATGCCGTGACCAAGTATTTTATATTCCCCTTTAGAGCTGATACAGCAATGTTCCAATATTTAGAATATGACATTCAACATTTAGTACCATAAATCTATGCTATACTGTAATGTTTCACCACAAAGATCAAGAGGGGTAAAGACACCAGAAAAATTATCTATAAACCTTTCAGAAAAAAAGTCCCGTAAATGGATTGAGGAAGCGGAACATCTTAAAGAGAGAGTGCACTGTCATAATCATCCTTTCTTGCAGTGAACTTTGTTTATGGGTTATTCAATTACAACACCTTCGGGTACCAAAGTATAGCACTGTCAAATGTATTTATTGGACTGTTTTTCTTCAGGCAAACTGGAGTAAAAAGCAGTGCGCGCTGTGAAACGTTCCTATAACAACAGCACTGCAGGTGCTTTTAGGAAGCAAGGTGATCTACAACAGAGTGGAAACAAGAAGGACGCTGAACAGCTCTGTGTAATCACAGAAAGCCATGTCCCTATCTTACCTACACACTGTGTTGTTGTAAACAGGACATTTCATGTGTGCAAAACCCACACTATAGTTAATGCAACAACAATGCTAAATGAAATAAACACATTTACTGTATTGAATGCCAGTGAGCTACTGTTCCTTCCCTGAACACTGCTGAAGCTGCAGAATGTGCTATGCTGGGGTGGAAAAGGCTAACAGAAGTAAAATAAATAATGCAAAGATATAAGCATTAGCCTAAACAATGGCTTCCAGCTTTATATCCCCTCTTACATACCGTAGCACTGTCATAAATACAACACTCAACGTAAACTGTATATCCATATTCTGGATAGCAAACTTTGGGCCAAATATGACAATTAAATCTTTCAAACTAAGGCCAAATATGTGAAAATGAACAATGTCTAACATTTTGGAACAACAGGACCGTTTATCTACTGTAAAATGCTGTACATCCTCTATATAGCATCTCTGTTGTAAAGAGCTACACATGTCAGTTGTAAGCTTTTCCCCCATCGGTCACGTCACTCGCTGGCTCTCCGTCTGCCATTGTTACCTCTGCCAGTGGTTTAACCTTGTTGACTTTGTGTGATGAAACCACTAAGGTAGCCATCACTCAGGTGGCGGCCTGCGTTCTCTCAGCCTCATCAGGTCCTCCTTGCTGGCCGCACTCTGAAACCTGTAGCCCTCTATGACCAAGGTCTCTCCGTCCTTCACCACGCTGCTGGCCGGACACTCCTGCTGAATCTGTCACAACAACAACAACATGCACACTGGATCACGCTGTGCACGGCTTCCCGAGCACATAAAACAATAACAAGGTCATGGTAAATCCAGAGAGAATGATGTGTCAACGTGCATGTGTGTGCTTGCATACTTCCTGGTAGAAAGAATATTTATACACTGATAAACATACTTTTTTAAATGTGGAAAACCAACTTAAAAAAGGTGATATACTTTATTATTAAAGTACTTTCCGTTAATTGTTTTTTTCACAAACATGCAGGTAACCAGGGTAAAGTTGGTGGTTACTTCTTTTTTATATTTGTTACTTATTTAGTTTCTATTTCATTCTCTCAAACCAGAGTTGGTGATTATTGGAAGAGTGGAAAGACTTACATTCGTTCAAGATTCAAATAAATTAGTAGAGCATATTATTGTATGTTTGATACGTTAAAAAAGTATAATTGTCAAAATCCATGCAAATATGTTTACTTCAATGTTTACCATTGCGTTTGAAATTGAGTGTTTACATCTCAGTGTCATGTTTCTGATGATAAATAACTGTGACTACTGCCGAGTTATTCATTCTGGGAACGAATAGCAATTGTAACCTTTCCAACAGAAGACAAAATCCAGATGTTATTGGATGATAGAGGAATATTTGTTCAGTGGTAAAGGAGCTAAACAGAGTATTTTGCTAGCCTGGTTCAAGACCTCTGAATAAGGAACAGACCTCTCATATTTTGGCGAGGGATTCAGCAATTTCAGGAATGTTGGAGAAATAACTGAACCTTTGTAGGTGAAACTGAGGTTGGGAAAATGGCCACAACCAGAACCTAAAAAAATACAGCGACAAGTGTTCGTGCTGTGAGGCAGTTGTAAATCATCTTACCGAAAATCAGCTCCTAAAGCGTAACACAATGCAAAGAAAAAAGCGAAAATATGTATATGCTTTCTAACCAAAGATTTGGGGACATTTTTAAGGGTTGGCCCCTCTTGTACTTCTTGAAAATGGTCAAGAGAATAAATGCTTAAAGCTTGATCACTTTGATGGCAAACAATGTAACAGAAGCTGGGTGGGTTACTGTGAACAGAAACAATTTAAAATGGTAAAAGCGGCTTCTACTTTATGTTAACTGAAAACTATATTGAAAGTAAATCAGTTTACATCTCCGGCTGTAGCTAAGAGGACATATTAACTGTGTTGCTATGCAACTGTAGGCAAGTCATGTATCCTGACCACTTCTAACCTCAGTATTGAATGCGTGTAATAGTCCTATCTGTTTCATTATGTGCTTTAAAAATCGGATGGAATGAATTACACACCTCTCTTGTCGGCCCTTAACACAAGAGCTGCGGTGTCACTGGGGTATAGTACAGAGATTTAAAAAAACTAAAGCACTCGTTTGCTTGGAACTGTGATAATATTATAAACAAGGTGAATTTAGCGATCACAACAAAAACAGCCAAGACATGTTTTGAGCCCAGAAAAGTAATGTTATTAAGGGATGTAAATATAATAAGCCTGTATATAAAATGAACAACATTGTAAGGAGATTTAAACTATGCTGCGACTCTGCACTGCGGTCAACTCAGCCGTCTCTCGAGTTTGTTTTTTCAAATCAGCAGCTCTTCATTTTTTGTCCTGCTATATTCAATGAGTGATACCAATATTATTTACCATAAGTTCTTAATAAAACTGACACTCTTGGACTTGGTACTAGTTTGACTTCTACCAGAAATAAAATGACGTACTTTTACTGTGTACTTTGTGAGTAATCCTCTGCTATCTTTGATGAATGATAAAAATACAATTTTACCATTAGTTCTTAATTAAATTGATACTGTTTGACTTTGTATTAGTTAGCCTACTACTAACAATACATTGAAGTACTTTTACTGTGTATTTTTTGAGAAATCCTCTGTCTAAGTCCCCTGCTGAGAACAAAATCAAGCCACTTCTGCTAAGTTTGATGAGGGAATTATTTTTTGTTGCCATTAGTTCTTCGTGAGATTGATCCTGTTGGACTCAGTGAAACTATACCCCCACAAGTACTATGAAGTACTTACTGTTTACTTTTCCAGTAATCCTCTGTCAATGTCCCCTCCTGAGTGCAAGAATGCATGTTTTTCTTTTAATAAGCATTACAAAACATTTCTTCCTGAGACTGATACTGCTGGACATAGTATTTTAAGAGGATGGTGGACATGATATCAGCAATACTTCCAGTCAGTACTCCGGCAGCAGCATTCTTACACCTTGGAAAGTCTTTAGAGTATGGCCTGGATAGCTGGTCACAACTATCCTTCAGCAAAGTGACACATCTGTCACATAGTTGGCCCTGTTATGATGCTGCGGTCTTTTAATATATGATTATTTCTCAGCCACTAGTTCGTTCCTCGCAGATTCTTCAGCCTCATCCTTCCATCAGTCTCAGTCAACGCCTCCAGCACACTTCCAGTGTCTGACATGATATTGTCCTGATGCTGTAAGGTTGATGCCCCATGATCACAAAGTGACCCCTCTTGAGTCTGAGTGCCAAGGACCTCATTATGTCTGTCATTAATGTTACATCACCCATTATAACAGTTTTCTTTCCTTTTTTTCTTCTCTTAACTGTAAAGTACTTTTCCTGCACCATTTTAAGGCTTCAAAACAGGCATTTTTACTGTATGTGTTTGGAGAAATTACACAATCAATGGCCCAGAATTGTACTTTATAAACTATGAATCTTGTGGTGCTTGAAAAAATACACACTAAACTTCAAACCAAAGTCAATTTAAATAGCGG
>NW_011335957.1:0-7500 GCF_000735185.1 Notothenia coriiceps
AGAGACACTACATACTGATATACACCTGAACATCAGCAGGAGAGGACTCTTTAAAGTAGAGACACTACAAACTGACATACAGAACATGAGGACTTCAGGAAGCGTCTTAATAGTTTCTATCGTCCAACATTGTTAGAGTCATTTAAGATTTTCTCTCCTGCGTCCGGCGTCTCCTCGGCTTTATTGGAGGCCGTCGCCCTATGAATCACTAGCAGCAGAGTAATTATGCAGTATCAAACTTGGAATATTACCCCACTTAGCTAATGTTTAATGCTGTAATTAATTATGAACCCTGCGAGCCAACATCAATTTATTTGATTAGTACTTTGCAAAGTCACACAGAGGTTTTTTACTGTTTTGAGGTGTGTGTGTGTGTGTGTGTGTGTGTGTGTGTGTGTGTGTGTGTGTGTGTGTGTGTGTGTGTGTGTGTGTGTGTGTGTGTGTAAACAGATGTTAATTAGGGCAGGACTGGCAGCTGCACAAGTCAGCCAAGAGATGCTGCAGTTTTGCTGTTTTTCTCATGACTTAAATTAACCCCACCTTTCACTTCCAAAACAAAAGTAAAAGACTAATATTGAATTTCATTACCCAATTTTAATATATTGACCCTTGCTTAATGCATATGAGCAAATGCACGGATGCGGAAAATGAGATGGAGCACCAGACTAATCTGCTTCAACGTTGATTCTTACCTTGCTTCACCAGAGATATACAAGGTAATGCTTTGAAGCAGAACTATGCAATTAGACATGGGTTTTGTCAACTCTTTCTATACTCAGACTGATTTAGATGTTTGTTTGTTTTTTGGCCTTAAGGTGAAAAGCTGATGAAGCAAGCCCCAACCCAGTAAGGTAAACATAGATTATTGATTTCAGCAAAATCTATAGTTGCTAAATGCAAAGTAATGCAACTCATACCTGTGGGCTAAATCCAATTCAGACACAAATTACGAGTCCAAAGGTGTAGAGACTGATTTGGTAAAGGTAAATACTTAACAGCCTTTACATTAAACACATCAAGACCTATTTGTTTTAAAGGGATCAAAATGTAATTTTTCCTTTTAGTGTGGCAGGGTTGAGGTCTCAAAATGTTACGTTGAGTCGGCATGTGTTTTTGCCCACATTTAAGTTAACAAATGAGGCGGGACGGACAGCAGGGCAAGAGGACGTGTCAACTGTCAAGTGGCTGTCAGGTTATGTAAATGCGTGCGAAGTCAGGAACACAGTGAGGACACCAGGCTCAGGGAGCTGGAAAAAAATATGCGTCACCGTTCAAAATCAATCTCCATCGATTCCCTGCAGCGACATGATCTTCCAATAGCCACTGAGTGTCAGAAGCACATCCACAAACCCCTCAAAAAGAAACAACAAAGATGAAAAAAAATACATACATGTTTATTTTACAAGAAGGGCACATTTTTTTTGTACAAACTGTAAACTAAATACTGTAATTATTTTGAGAGTTATAATCTTTGACATCACGTTCATGAATGAACACCAGAAACATTTTAGTTAATAAATAAATATATAAACAGTCAGTGACTGCTGCATCTTACTGTAAATTATAACCCCACACTGAAAAAGAAAACATACAGCATGTAAGTTTGCTACACATTAAGAATTTTTGAAGATAAAAGCACTTGTGTTCATCACGACTACATTTTGAACATAATTTTACAATACTCTATCCTGCACGCCCCAACGCTAAATACTGCAATTTAATTTTGTACATGAAGCTTTGTCACTGAATTGATGTTGAGGTAGGGACTCCGTCATTATCCTAGACAGTTTGAGTAAGCTGAAATATCATCATCACACTCCCATGGCCTGGGAGTGTTGTTCGCCCTACATCTCATGCGTCCCTTGTCCCGCCTTTGAAGGGAGAGGAGGAGGGATTCTGCACCGTCAGATTTGCTTAAGTTGTCATACATCATGTAACTGCACTGATTGAGAGACCGTGTACTGTCATCTTGACTCCCGAAAGCAATATGTAGGGCAGCCTGGAGGAATGCTCGGGACCAAACAAAAAATGTTGCTTGTGGGAATGTTGCCCGACATGGCCTCTTCCACAAAATCAAAGCAGTGGCATCTGGAAAGATGACTCACCAAGTTGACAAGGTGATGGCTCAGGAGGGGGTTTACATGGAGTCAAAATACATCAGAGATCATTTGCCCTCACAGCTGGAGGTATGTTTCTATAAATGTGTACATACAGCATATACGAAAAACATCTGGTAAACCTGTAAATGCCAATGATGTCACAACAAATGGCAGATTAATCTCTTTAAGAATACCCACATTTCAGCTTAAACACTGGTTAAATCACAGCATAAGCTACATTACAGCCACATTCAGCCAACATTTGAATTTTGGCAAAAGCAATAATATAATAATAACTATACAAAATAACAACATGGCTAGTTGGGGCTTTGATTCAGAGCTTTGACTCAAACTACAGAAGGGAAACAGTCGGCCCTGTCCGTTTAATAATAAATTCAATCTGTGTTAACATAGGGAGTGCTCATCAAGTCGACAGAGGCAGCCAAGAGAAAAGAAAAAGAGATGGAGGAAAAGGAGGGTAGAGGAGGTGGAGTGGGAACCAAATCTTCTCCAAGGCATTTCCCCTTTATGTCCAATGTCCAGTCAGATTATGTGCAGTTCATGTTTTAACGCTTGTTTGAGCTGGCTTGTGTTTGGAAATAATTAGGGAGTAAATTAAGAGGAACTGAGGAAGAGAGAAAAGGAAAGGTCACTGAGCTGATATGGTTGCGAGTTTCTAAAAGGCATGGGAGTAAAGGGAAACGTTTAAGTATATAGTGGCACTTGGAATAGAAATGTAAATCACTTGGGAATTTAAATTAATTCTTAATAAAACATCTTTAATCCAAATCCAAGTTCATACATGTTTTAAAGTGATGGAACAGCAGCTGTAGCAGTGGCAGAGGACAGGGAGGCAGAGAGGACAATGAGTTGCTTTTGTGTTACAAGCCAAGTCACATATTGAGCTAAAAGCTTTCCCCCCATTTGTTGCCATCTAGATTCAGTAGCATTGGATTTTCCAGAGCAGGAAAATCAAATGCTTCATTCAAGACCAATTGCTTTCTATTGGATCTGCTCTGCCTTTCTCTGATGTGAAACTGTTTCACGCCTTCATCGCCACACACTGCATACAATGTCCGAAAGCATGCTGTTGAGCACTCTTTCCCCAGCAACACTGAATACAACTTAAAACTAGAAGTAAAGGCTTATAATGTCTAAAAATAATGTGTGCCACAGATACATTTACATTTATTTAAACTCTGACAGAGAGAGAGAGTGGGTAATCTACCCATAAAATAAGGTTATGAGCATGTGTTTTTCATACTGCTTTTCCACCATGTTTGCCACACTCTTCATGTACTTGTATAATGTAATGCTCTCTCTCATGTGTTTTACTGTAATTGGTAAACATGCATAACATTTATAGCATTGCTATGTTACTTTTGAAACAACAATAGTACTATGTTTTACCAATTAAAACTTGAGTTTCTACGCTTAAATTTAACTTAATCTTGTTTGAGGTTAATAATAGCAAATATTTGCAAACAACAGCTTAATTTAGTTGTATGATGTAATTTGCAAAATCGTATTCTGTGTTTAATCACATATTGTGAACTGCAGCCTCACTGGCCAATGTAAAGCCGATGTTACATAGAAGTGTTAACAACCTTTAATCTGAAACAACCTATTTGGAGATTCATCTTTTGTAAACTAACTATAAATGACTCAGTGAAAAGGATTGTAGCTTAGCAAAAACATGACCCTTTTAAAAGGTGTTGGTCACTGTTAATAATATATTTCATATTTCAAATGAGCTTTTTGGTATAAAATCCTTTCATCATTTGGACTAAGTTATTACTGCCTTTTGGACAGGACCTTACTTTGACTCTATCACAACTCCAGTTGTAATTGCATACATAGGTATAAAGGCTAATGCCAAATGGAATGACTGGAAGAGGAATGGGAATACAAATATGTTCCATATCTTGCAGGTAATGGTGGTTTGACTTGGACTTCACCCATGTAAACAGAGCAACTGTCACACTGCATGCTCTCCTTTGCCACTACAGCACAGCATGGCTCCCAGCATGAGCAATTTACAAAATCAGATATCTGCAAGTTTGCAAAAGGTCACCAGGTGTCACTTGCATTACAGATGAGTGAACTCTGCTGCTGCTGCCTCCTCTGTCCAAGTGTGGGATTTTGAGTTTATAGATCTACATTCCTCCGACAGAATTAGCCATAAGATAGATGGATAGAATAACCAATAGAGCTTTAAGTGGGCATAGTAAAGATATAAAATGGAGGGCTGACAGAGAAGAAGGTCAAGTCAAATTCAGATGGACAAACATAAATGGAAAGTAGAGTGCAGGTGTAAAGGACTATGCTGACAGAGGAAAAAGGAGGTTGACAATGCTTTAGAAATAAGGGTGGTTTAAGGGAGGAAGGGACTGAGGAAAAGGGGAGCAAGTAAAAGTAAAGAAGAGAAGACTGTAGGGGCCTAGAGAGGGTTTGCTGAATAGTAGCTGGGAGGGGAGACAGAGCTAATGATAACATGGAGTGAGAATAAACTGGAGGGAACTTCAGGTGAGCCAGTCTGATCCGTCCCAGGTGGGCATGAATGAGAAAAGATAAGAATAGGGTACAAGGAAGGAAGGTAGACAAAGAAAGATACTTTTTACTCTTTAGAAACTGCAAGGTAACAATAGGTTGGGAGGTGTACAAATTAAATATTTAGAAATACAGTATATGACAACTTGGCTTACGGTTTTGAACTCCATTACCTGCCCCCTTACAATGAAACGTAATATTGTTACTTTGGTGTCTGAAGCAGTTTTAACTCAAATAAATTACCACGGCAATACAGTTGTTTTGAATTTGCAATAAAAATGTCAATAGAATATAAACGTACTGAAGATAAATAACTGTCATGAACAACTAAGCATACTGAACTAAAAGCAATTCCCAATTTACCAATTTATCTTTTTCATGAAACAAATACAAAGCACCTACCTACAAGACATTTTGCTAACAGTTACTACATCTTCCTCCACTGAATACACTATGTTTAAGTCCTTCCAAGGTTGTGTCAGTACTGTACAGAATACACATGCAGATGTATACATCTTTGCAAATGTAACAACAAAATGTATACATGTGCACTTAGCTAGTGTTCTGCTTTAATATTCACATTATCAACATTTATCATCAAATGTCTCAATTTCATCAATAAATGCTGAGCGTATTTTGCAGATAGTTATATCCAGGATAAAGTGCCTTTACTTTAAAACATTCTGTAGGTTTTTCAATGTAGGTTTTTGTTGACAGTCTTAAGGTCCTGTATATCCCATTCACTGTTTCTCTGCCATGCATGTTCTTAAAGACATCTGTCTCTTTGTGCTGTCCTCCTGGGTAAGCTTTTCTTCCCTTTGTGCGTACATACATGCCGCAGTGTACTTTGATCTATCTCTGCCTTTGCTCAAGTGGTTTTATGCTGTCCGTTCTGTGTTATGGGATTTATTTTCTCCAGTGTGACCTCAGTATCGCTGTCTAAATTCCCAGAGATGGCTGGGGAAAGTTTCTCCAGAGCGTTGTTTACCGTGCCCACCTCGATCTCCCCTCCACATCCATCCTTCTTCTGTAACTCCTCGTCCTGACACAGGATGCTGTGGGGGATCACATAGTTAGCTGAATGGTTGCCCTCCTTAGGGATGTGACTCTTGGGCTGATACTGACAGTTGGGGTTTGTGTTAGGGGCTCCCATGTTGTTGTTAATACTGACGATTTCAATGGCGTTGCTGCCCGGGCAGAGCCGGTGGCAGCCCAAGAGGATGGAGAAGGCCTTGCGGAAGTCGGCGTTGAAGGCATAGATGATGGGGTTTAGCGAGGAGTTCGCCCAGCCAAACCACACAAACACATCAAAGGTGGTCGAGCTGATGCAGAGGAAGTCCGTGGCACTGTCCGGCACGTCGGGCTCACAAAACGGCACCATGCAGTTAAGGATGAAGAAGGGTAGCCAGCAGCAAACAAACACTCCCATGATGACTGAGAGCGTCTTTAAGACTTTGGTTTCTCGTTTGAACGACATTTTGAACGAGCTTTCAGTCTCTATGCTCGAACTATTCCCCATGCTGCTGTGGCGATTTTTGGCACTCTCTGCTGCCCGCTCCAGTGCAGATATTCTCCGTATCTGTATCTGAGCGATGCGGTAGATCCGGGTGTAAGTGACTATCATAATAGCCACAGGGATGTAGAAGCTGATAAGGGAGGAGGAGATGGCGTAGGTCCTGTTAAGGCTGGAGTCGCAATTGTCAGGGGGCAGATCGTCAGGGTATGTTCCATTTAGCTCTGCGTAGCTGGTGGTCTGAGCTTTGTGCCAGTTAAGCTGAACAGGAATGAAGGAGATGAGGACTGACAGTGTCCACGCCACACTGATCATCAGACATGCCACTTTAGGGGTCATCTTGCGTTCATAGCGGAACGGGCTTGAGATGGCCCAATACCGATCTACACTGATCACACACAGGTTCAAGATGGAGGCAGTGGAGCACATGATGTCAAATGCGACCCAAACGTTGCAGAACGCGCCAAACGGCCAAAACCCAACAATCTCAGTTGCTGCCTTCCATGGCATAACCAGGATAGCTACCAGGAGGTCAGAGATGGCCAGCGAGATGACAAAGAAATTGGTGACCTTCGACCTCAGGTGTCGGAACTTGGTGACGGCAGCGCACACGAGCGTGTTGCCTAGCAGCGTGGTTAGGATGAGGAGAAAGAGGAAGCATCCCGTCAGCACACGCTTGGACGAGTGTCTCTCTGGTAGCAGCTGCTTCCCATCTTGAACCGTTGAGAAATTCAGATCCATTGTTTATGTTACACTGCTAATAGAGAGATAGGGGGTGGGTGAGGGGGGTGTCAACAGTCACCCCATCACATCCCCAGCCTGCAGCAGCTGTGCCTCTCTGGGGAGGAATTTTAGACGGACGGCGTAGCTGGTGGAGAGGTCAATTGTCTCGGCACCAGCTCTCCCACAGACTGGGTCCTCCATAGGCTCCTTGTTTCAAACACCATCCTTGCAAGAGAATTGCTATAAATATTTCAAAAAGATCTCTTTGAAAATGTCCCTCCCAAAAATACCTGGTTCATAAATTCCTGCAGCAGAAGCACAGGCAGCAGACATTCTAGTTTTAAGAGGAGTGAAATTATTCCAGCTGTTGTTTGCAGTTATTTCTCCAATCAGCACTGTAGTCATGAAAAAAAAAAAAAAAGGATTAAAAGTGAACTCCTTGTTCGTTTTTCTCCACTCTCTGGATGCCTCAGCTGTCAAGTGAAAGTTTCACTGCATATGGTTGCCGAGCTGTTGAGTAAACAGAGGCTTGGCCAATCATTAGCCTTATATACCAACTCATCAATAAGTTCTATTGATGGTTTTCGCGCTTCGTTTATCTGATTTGTTCAATGA
>NW_011335958.1:0-2340 GCF_000735185.1 Notothenia coriiceps
CCGACAATCTGAAACGCTTACTATTTTTAAATCGAGACTAAAAACCGCTAAAAACATATCTCTTTGGCTGCTTTTAATTGAGCTGCTCATATTCACACTACAGTAGGCCTATGCCTTTTAAACATGTATTGTATACCTGTGGTGTTTATTTTTATTATTTTATTACCTTTGCTTTGTAATGCCTGTTGTAAAATGCCATTATATGTGTTTTTACTGTATGTATTCCTAAAAAGTATTTTAATTTGTTTTGTAAAGCACTTTGAATTGTCGCGTACAGAAAAGTGCTATATAAATACACTTGCCTTGCCTTGCCTTGCCTTGCAGCCAAACTTGACAGGCTCTTCTCTGTCATTGTAGACCGCAAATACCTCATTCCTTCCGTCTACTTGGATCCGAAATGCTTCTGGTTTTGCGCTGTCCCCCTGTTCAAATGAAATCGCCGCCATTCACATTTCCAGGCTCGCGCCAGGACCAGGGGAGGGGTTACAAGTGCTGCATTCACTTGCATTAGGACATTAGAGATTTTCTCTCATAAATGTCCGATGAGCCACAACTTTTCTTTCAAAACAAAGCTGCCAACTGGGGTGGCAGCTGGGGTGGCAAGGCATTTTTTTCTGAGGTGGCAGCTGCCACCCCGTAGAACCGCCACTGTGGTAGACTATAAAGATCTTTAAAATAGAAGAAAACTTGAATAGGTTCTTAAAAAAGCCCCCCGAAAAATATGTAATCTGTCGGACTATATAAATACATTTTAATATGATTGCTTTTCTAATGCTGGTACTAAAATCAGCATAAATTCAACAGGGTTAATTCCATGTATCACTGATAATGTACTACAGTTATTTCAGTATCAATGCAGTGTGTAATACTGAACCACTTCCTTCTGTCTCTTTGACCTACTGTCAGCTCCCCCCCCACCCCCCCGGGCCCCTCAGGAACGATGGTGCTTGTGTACAACGGTTCTGATAGGACAAAAATATATCCACTAATAAGAGCACAAACATCAAGAGACACAAACAAAGAAGCGCTCTGATCTCTGCAGCACATCCTGTGAGGCTTGTTTCAGCTCTCCTTTTGGTTTGGGGCAGACTTCCTGTGAGTCTTTGTCAACTGTTTTCTGATAAACTGCTCAGAGAACTGCAGACGAGCAGTCAGCTGGTGAAAAGTGAAGCACTTAGCAGCTAAAGAGACTGATATTTCCCTCTGGGGTTGGTGGAGACCAAAAGAGGGGGTGTTTTTAAAGAGTAATAGCGTGTTCGATGGATGTAATAATGGTGTTGCATTGGTGTAATATGTATATGTATACAGTATAATAGATAGAGAATATTGGAATTATCAGGAGGACACACACATGTGCACAATTTATTTCAGGCTTGCCCTTCTAATGTGATGATCAGGGGCAACAGCTGGATGAAACCAATACAATGTGCAAACTAATACTTTGAGAGGGGCCAGTCAGGCACTGATGAGGAGTCCTTCAGCAAGTTGGGTATCGTTGTGTCTTCTGTATACATTCTGGTCACTTCAGAAGAGACTGGAGACAGGAGCTCCTGAGATCAGCGTGTTTACTTGCAACCAAAGCCAGAATCCATTCGCTTTGCAAAGTCTTAAGTTCACAGCTGTCCACTGCTCCTGACACTAGGGTGGGTCAAATGCTCAGGCTGCATTTTCACTTTATGTGCAGTGCTGTGTACGTTTGTCACATTGCAATGGTTGAGCAGACGCTCAATGTCATCTCAATAACTCAATGTCTCGTCTCGCCACCCCAAACACATGAACCTGAGTCCAACAACCCAACATGTGCCCGGCTGATCTTCAGAAATCTGATCCCCTTCACGTTGTTAGACTTGACTCGGTGGTAATATGCTTACAGCCTTACAGAAACTAGTGGCTCAGTTACTTTATGAACAAATACATTTATTATTCATATGTTATATTGCTAATTTAGTTTTGCCAGAGCTTGTCATAATGCTAAGTGGGTTAAGCTGGCTTGTATAAAAACAAACCGGTTAAAGCCTGTACACTGGACTGCATCAGATCTGAATAGGAAATCCAGTCTGATCATGACAGATCAATTATCTGTGAAAGAGAATCTAAATACTTTATTCGTTATCTTTAACTTTTCCCTACCACAGACTATTGCTATGTGGAACTGTGTGAAATGGCAGAACTGCAGTTTTTCAACATAGTAATTTATTAGTAAAAGCTACAAATTCATTATGAAAAAAGACGCAAATAAACAAGCGTGCACACAAACACACACACACACACACACACACACACACACACACACACACACACACACACACACACACACTACACACACACACACACACACAC
>NW_011335959.1:0-3036 GCF_000735185.1 Notothenia coriiceps
ATCACACTTTTGAGCCCAAAGCACAAGACAAACGAAGCCACATCTTTTCATTTAATATTTTGAATGGGATTTTTGGATGGGGGGTGCACTTTTGTTAATTTTTTAATGAGTGGGGTTGGGGGGGATGAGTAACATTTAACTCACGATTCCTGTTTTCGTTCTTCAATGAAACAAATAATTGTTCAATAAAAATAATTAAAACTTGTTCAGTTCTACTTACTTTTTTTTTTTTTAAATCTGTTGAAATGTCATGTTTTTTGTTTAATTTTGCATAGAATATTTCCTAAATCCCCCAGCTTAACTTCCCATGGAAACTTTCAGGACATTTTCCGCCCCTTTGCAACCCTAACTGTGATCAACCATACAGTTTTTAATCATCTTTTAAAAACACTAGTACCTGCATTTTTGTACCATTTTGTGTTGTAAAAATCTCATGTATTCACTTGATATGTACTGGATGTCAGCTGGGTTAACCTAGTTTAGCATAAAGGCTGAAAACCAATCCCCCAGGAAGAGAGCCTACCGTTGAAGCAAATTTTCATAGTGGCCAAACGGCGATAGTACACTTACGTTCTGTGACATAATTTGGGCCCAAAAAATATTTTTTTGTAAGTTACATCTGTAACTCAGCGCACCATTTTTTAGCTTAATCTACTACCCAGTTCCAACACTTTTATAGCCCTTATTTAAATCATTATGGTCTAAAATGCACTAAAAGCTGAGATGTTTTCCCTCTCTATTAATTTGACTGAGCCGGGCAGGACATCGAAGTCGGGGCTAAAGGAAAACTCGCACTGTGCACGCTCTATGGGCCCATTTACAGGTGACTTTTTAATCTACGATCGCTCCATTTTGGGCTTCATATGCCACTGAGCAACTCTTTTTAATTGTTTTAATTTTCTTAAATGTGTGCATACTCTAAACCAGGGGTGGGGAACCTTTTTCCTCTCAAGGGCCATTTCAATTTTTTCAACATCCTCCGAGGGCCGTACAAATGATTGACCTCTGCTTAAAAAACTAAAATCACAGCCCATTCATTTCGCCTTCCTTTCGTGCTGTGCAAAGAAAAAGCAACCTTTTAATCCAGATATCTTACCATGACTCGCGCACATGCACGGTTGTGGTATGACCACCAAAACAGAAAGATATGGACACAAGATATGTGCAAATGTATTTAGTTTCATATCCATGTGAACATCATTTAAGTGGAGGGGGACCTAACCTCCTCTATGGGGGTCCGGGGGCATGCTCCCCCGGGAAGATGTGTTTTAAATGTTGAAGTTAAAAGCATCAATCTGGTGCACTTTGAGAGCAACATTAAGAGATCTATGCATCTATGCAAGCAGATTTCTTTTTCTTTATGGATATTTTACAAATCACTCCCCTTTTAAACCAGTGTTTCCCCAACCATTGTCTTGGAGGGGCGCTGCGCCCCGCCAACGGAGCCCCGCGCCCCCCGTGAAATTCAAGCTGTTTAAAAAACAAACAAATAATTTGTTTTTTTATTAATTTTTAAAAAAATATATATTTATATATTATATATTAATGCACAAAGTTGCAACTAATCTATATCTACTGCTCACCTGTTTCACCATGAAACATTGTACGGCTCTTTAATTAAACTAAACCGCACGCTTTCATCTACATTGTGAGCGTTCTAGTGTTTTTGACCCAAGAACACACAATATTGAATNTTAATATATTCTCTTATTTTTTAATAACTATAATGATCATATAAAGATGTGCCTTTACCTCACTGGTTGGAGAAAAAGCTTATTATATTTGTTAGCATAGCTAGCTAACCAGATGCTAATAACAACAAAGTTATTGACTGTATGATCAGTATGACAGATGAACAGATCGCCACTGGGCTTTCAACTAAAGACACAGCCACGCAAAAACTGCGGCATGTGTACGGCTCCTTATGGGTACTGCAATTTCTGGAGCGGCGTTCTGGTGCTCTCCTTCAGAACTACACCCCTGTAAGAAGAGACTTATTGTGTTGTGTTCAAGGACACTGAGCTTGGAAAGGAAAAACCGGCACTCGCTTGTTTAATCTTTTGCGGTCTAGATTTTTGCGTGTGTTTTATAAATGACCTCGAGGGCTGTATCAAATGGTCTCGCGGACCGTATACGGCCCGGAGGCCGGAGGTTCCCCAGGTACCCCTGCTCTACTTAGTGCTATCTGGGCTTGATGTTTTCTGCTTGATGCTAAGGGGCTTGTGTCAGTCTCTGAGTACACTGTACTGACCCAACCACTGTGAACTCTCAAATGAGGCGATTTCGACTTGTGACCCCAGATTTCAGGTTCTGACATCCCATATGATTTTATTTTTGAAGCATTTGTATCGGCACAAAGAGCTGAGATTCGAACACTTTTTTTTTTTTTGGGATAGCCTTATGGGCTATACCTGAAATTAATAATTTACAGTGGGGCTGGACGATATTTGAAAAAAATGACATTGCGATCTTTTTCCCCCCCTGCGATATATATTGCGATATGAAAACATAGGAATTGAAGAAAAGACCGTTTTTTTCCCCGCAAACCATCTGAACTGTAATGCTATACAATTGGTATTTTTTAGCTATATTTAACCGGATGAAAGATTTTAGTCACGGACGTCTGGATCTTAAGTTATCAGAGCAACAAGCTGAGCTTGCTCGGTTAGCAGCGCCGAACTGGCCTGCAGAAACACATGAAACTACTTTATTCAGTGTTTCTATCTTTAATCACCGGGTCTGTTTGCTTTGGAGATTTGATTGTGATTGGTGGTTTGCTGTGCATGCAGAGCCTGCATGTCACTCACTCAAGTACCCCTGACATGAGAGCCGTGCAAGTTTTCCTTTTGTATCAAGCAGCAAAATAATTGACGTGTTTGAGTTAATTTGCCTACTTAATATCGCAAGTCCTATTTTTTTAATTAAATGTTTTCTTTTTTTATCGCACGTCCACGTAATGTGGATATCGCGAAGGCGCATATCGCGATTATCGTCACGACACGATATATCGTGCAGCCCTAATAGCTACGCATATTA
>NW_011335960.1:0-3410 GCF_000735185.1 Notothenia coriiceps
TTTCGATCCCGTTTGAATTGTGCCATGAATTACACATATGATGTTTGTCAATCGTAAAAAATAATTTCCATGTCAAAAAAGTCACAGTTTGTCTTAAAACTGTTGAAATATAAGACTATGAAAAATACGCAACTAGAAAGACTTCAAATCCCAGAGTCGCGTAAGTAAATTTAAAAGCTAGCTGACATTAACGTTACACATTACACTCGTGTTACTCACCGAAACCTTGTATAGCCGGTCCGCATGCTGGCTCTTACGGAACCCACTAACTCCTCTTTTGTGTATGTACAGCTCTCAACATGCCCAGACTTGGAGTGATTTTCACCTCTTTTAATACTTTTCACTTCATTCTGAAAGAAAGAAGGGAAATGTGCTAATGTGACGGCAATCTTGGTGTTGGTGACGTTTGCAAGACCAGAGTTGTAGTTCATTAAGCGTTTCACACAAAAAAAGTGTTACTTCACAGTTTTACGACACATTTTTATTTTTTTGACTTGCAAAATTATCTTTTAATCATCATATGTGTAATTTGTGGCACAATTCAAACGGGATCGAAAGATAATCTTTCTCTCTCCATTGACTTCAATACATACTTTTTCCGAAATAAGGTCCCATGGAGGTCCCCCGGAAAGGGAGGGGCTTCGCCACTCTATTGCTCTCTCCCGCGAGTGCCGTTTTAGTGCTCGCGAAAATAATATACGTCCGCGGCTGCTTGACTTGTGCTGGCGTGGATCTCATATGCCCTTGCGATTTATGACAGAGATTTGCCGCCATAAAAAAGGTTGTACGACAAATAGTTCTGGTGAATGATTATCATTGGCTGAGCCGCTTCGTAACTTATACTCATATTACTTACATTTGACAGCATAATCTTTTTTAATGACCCCTCTTTCATTGGTAAAGGAAGGTGGAACAAAATGTGCCAGGATATTGTTTTTAATGTAATTTCCCCTTTTTTGAAGGAACAAAAAGATTATCTTTTTTTTTACCTCTTTATTGAGTCATAACTTTTGTAATTGGATCCCAAGAATATCCTTTTTTCCCCCACCTCTCAGGGCTTCCTTAGCAATCACAGTTTTTAACATAGTTTGATCTGAAAATGTAAGATGGATGGACAGAACTTAAAAGATCACAAAGCAATAGAAAAGTGCAGCGTTCTTTACTTCTGATTAGGGCTCAAAGATTTGGAACAAATAATGAATTGCAATTGTTTTAACATGTTATTGTAACTCATTTACAGTATGATTCACGATATTTGGGGGAATGATCATTTCTGCATCAGTATTTTAATTTCCATTAGAATATTTATATACTTCGTGCAATTTTGATTATTTGGGTATTGAACTGGTCCATATTGAAGTTCATAACATTGTGATGAATTTTGCGCTCTGTTCTGGATCTACCTGATGAAATCCCAGAAGTCCATCCAGAAGAGGCCGTCCACAGCTCTCTGGGCACAAAGCTGCCTCTTCAGGTTGGGAGGCCAGCTGGGCCAGTCATCGGCCCAGGATCCCGTCCAGGAGAAGCGGCCCCACGGGTTCCTCAGCTGCACTAACCTGAAAAAAAACAATAGATGTTAAAACACTATTAAAACAATTACATCTCAAAATAAAGCATAAAGAAGTACAGCGCAACCACAAGCTAAAATCATATGCAAACTGTGGCTCCATTCTGTGGGGAAGCTTTTTTTTTAATGGACATTTGGGAATAGAGCACTGTTTTTTTTCAAATACCAGAGTTTGGTAATATCTATCAGGAGAGAAAAGTCAGTTTGTTGCATCTTTTTTGTTATTGATAATAAGCAGAACTATTTCAATTGAATACAAGTTGAAATCAAACAAAGGTACACTAACTGGAGTATCATTTGACTTACTTGAAAACACTGTCTCCTCACCTCTGAGCGTCTACATCCCTCACGTCTAGCACAGAGTAAGCGTGTCTTGGACGTAAACCCAGGGACTCGTACTCCAAGTCATCCACCTTCATGTTACCACCCCCACAGGATGCCCCCATCAGGAAACTAGCAGCACAACAAACAGAGTCAAGATGCATCTTTAAGCGGGGACCCTACAAATGAATAGGGCACAAATGCATATAATTAAATGTTATATTTAAATATGTTCAAACAAGCCTAAAAGAAGACATGTTATAGAAGCAAAAATATTGGATCAGTGTACATTGTTTTGCATGTAGTGTCTTGTCTTTTCAGAGTCTTTCCCCGACGCTCACCCTGCCTCTTTGGAGCTCAGCATTTTGGCCCAGATAAGATCCGTGTCGATGGGCTCCTCCTTGGGGTTGGTGGTGCTGACCTGCAGAGCCAGAGACTCGCAGGGAGCCCCGGTGAGTGTGGACAGACCCTCGATAGCACGACCTGCCTGCAGAGCAAAGTAGGAGCCGTGCAGCTTGGCCAGAGCTTTTTCAATCAGAGCCACCCAGAGCTGCTTCCGCTGGGCCTGGGGAGGGAGAAGGTTAATTATCTTCTGCACAGCAGCTTGAAAAGCACATCACGGGACCAGCATCTGCATTTAGAGATAAAAGGCAGTGTTACCCAGAGGAATTATTGATGTAACTCCTTAGAAAAAAAAAAATATATATACTGTATATATAAGTACTGAGAAATAAACGTTACATTTAACACTAGAACCGCCAGAGGTCGCTGTATACCTAAAACCGCCAACGGGTAAAATGTACCCGCTATTGATTTTCAAGGTACAATGTTATTTTATTTATCATACAGAACAGTGAGTTTTGATCGCACAGGGATGACATTTATACCAATAGAATCTGTGGACTCTCAGCTTTTCATATGATATAGTTTGTGCAGATAGCATGAAGTAGAAAATATCGCTACAAGTGCTGATTTAAACGCTTGGTGTTAGACTTGTGTTTTGTTTAGGTACAAATGTCTCTATCTATTGATATATCTGTAATGTTCTGTTCTATGAACATATAATTGTCTACATAAACAGACAACGCGGACTACTTCTCTCATTCCGAGTGTCCATCTTTATTCAACTGGCACGTAACCTGCACACATGCATTACGTCCTCAACGTGAGCTCAGTCATCCAAGATCTTGTATTCTCCAAGATGTTACACTATCTATAACTATACATCTATCTCTCTCTTTCTCTATCTATCTATCAATATATCTATCTATCTCTCTCTCTCTCTCTCTATCTATAAGGAACCGCAGTAGACAAAAGGCGTTGCCATAGCAACACGTCATGTTTACACTGCATTTTCTATAAGGTAAATATTACCCGCTGGCGGATATGGGTATAAATGGCAATTTATTTGGCGATTTTTTCAATCTGACTTCCTATTGACAATTTTTAACAACAGAAGGTGCTATATAACACACTTTCAGGAAAAGTCACGGACTGGGAGACTTCAATATGTTATGGAAAA
>NW_011335961.1:0-4542 GCF_000735185.1 Notothenia coriiceps
CTTTTTGACGCTCCAGAGGCTGTGTGCTCCTCCGTGGCGATGACGGCTTGCGTTAAAAAATTATAATAAACATAGGCCTATAATTTGTAAAGTGGGGGAACACAAACGGGATTTCGAAAAGTGTCACGGTTAAACTTCTTGTGAAGTGGTGAGGTGCCGCTCCACATTGCTTTTCTTCCCGACTGCAACGCTGTAAAGGATTTTGGTTTCAGTTGTGTGTGTGTGAGCAGGCTCGGATTGGCCATCGGGAGATTCGGGACTTTTCCCGGTGGGCCGCTGCCTTTGGTGGGCCGCTGCCTTTGGTGGGCCGCTGCCTTTGTTGGGCCGCTGGCTTTGACATAGGTGGGCCGTGGACTTTCACAGCGCCGCTCCGCCGGTACCGCACCCGCCGGTACCGCACCCGCCGCCTTAAACACCCGCCGTTGCGAGGCTCCGGCGGATCCGGCGCTGTGAAAGTCCACCGCCGTTGCGAGTCTCCGCCTGTAACAGTCCACTAACGCCCGCGAGGACCCAGGTTCGATTCCGGCCTGAGGTCCAAAAAAAACGTTTTAAATTAAAAACTCCCGTTCATCGCGTCCCACCTATCACATCTCTGCGCCCCACCAATGGGGCACGCCCCACACTTTGAGAAACGCTGCTGTACTGTAACTGTGTAAAGCCTTTAGAATGCTGGACACAAACTGACATCTATTTTTACAGCTATTCTGAGCATGCAGTAGCTGTCCATTTTGTAATGACTGATAGAACAATATATTCATTTGACCACATGTTGTGTTTTTTGATATTTGCTAATGTTGCATTTTGCTTTTCTTCGTTTTGGGAGAAAAAAACAATTAATTAGAAATGATCATAGAATTTTCCACTGCAGAAATGTTGTCATTGAATGACACACAGGTGGAATCATTAACACATTAACAATTTATTTCAGCAATTATTGTAGTTCATTGCAAAGAATGAATAGTGGAAACAGTTATCCGTCTCAAATGTCTCCAAACAATAGTGGATTTAAAGAAAGATATATATATATTTTGGGAGTATGCCCAAAACTGAAATCAACATTGTCCTCAGCATTAAGTTTATCACAGTTTCATATGGAATCTTCCTGATTATGTTCTTTGAGTTGACTTTTATTTTGAACGTTAACCGACCAAGAACAGCGTTAAATTGTTAGTTTCAGCAATGTGTTTTCAATGTGTTACATTTACATTTTAGCTGACTTTTCTCTCGACAGTAATTCAGTGAAATTACTTCAAAGGTTATATTGTCATAGGAACATCAATGCACTTCTCAGCAGACCAACAAAATACATGTTTTTCTTTTATGTTCTATTAATGTCATATGTTCCTGTCGCGTCTATTCCAGTCATAAATGTGTTCTTATTGAATGAGAGTATTGACATGTGGAGGAGAATGTGTTAATTATGTTGGCTGCATGAATCTCAGTACTGTTTTCATATGTCTTTGTTTGTTCTTCAGACTGTCCATAGGCAATGAATTAGACGTACTATATGGATGAGTAATTCATAAATCATTCCCAGTGTTAGTGGGGTTCCCCTTCGATCTTGTACTACTGTCATAACTATATATAACTTTCATATGTGTATCTCCTTCAGTAAAGCTAAAGACTCTTGACTAAAGTTACATCTTTAAAAAATAATGAGGTTTATAGAAAATGTATCATATTTTTCACATTAGCGCGCTCAAAATCAGTGAAGGCTCAAAAGGCTATGACTTATGACCTTGAACTGATCCACAGTTTCACAATTAATGATGTGTTTACGACAGAAAGCTAAATGTCAACTTGTCATGCTGGAGACAGGAAGGTGTGAGCTTAGGTGGTTGAATATAATAACAAGGAAGGGGAGATGGAGTAATCAGTCTTTGGAAAACAAGTGTTGATAGATGACTTATACTCAATCAGTGCTGAGAATATACACATCTTGTTATAGACTGTACAAGATAACTGTTTGAATCAAATTAATTAGATTGCCTATATCTGGATTCCATCTAATTTCTGCAGTCGAGCACTCTCTGAAAGATGTCTGACAAACACTTCTGTTCAAAGTTTGTAATCAGCAGTTCTATTGGGGTTATCTTTTTTGTTATCTTCAATAATGTATTTTTTAACAGAGTTAAAAAGTTGTTCAATTACCCTTGGATCTTAAAGGGGCCCTATTAAGATGTTTTGGGTTTTCCCTCTCCTGTAGTGTGAAATAAAGGTTTGTGTGCATGTAAATGGTCAAAATCTAAAATCCCAAAGTTCCCTCCAGAGGGAGTTTCTCTCCCAGAAGACCAAGACTCTTTATTCTTGTTCTTGTCTTTTATTGCTTGTATTTTTTGAAGTTGTTTGCATAATGTGTGTGTGAATTGTAAGCACCGCTGGTACGGGCATTCGTCATTTCATTGTATTTTATATATATTGACAATAAAGGCTTATATTCTATTCTATTAAAAGCTCTGCATGAACAGATCAGATCAGCTACACGGGGCAGGGGTCAACGCAGTATGCAATACTGCTCTTCAGGACAGGCTTCTCAGTGGCTTTTACTTCTCCGCTCCAGGACCCTGCTCTTCAGGACAGGCTTCTCAGTGGCTTTTACTTCTCCGCTCCAGGACCCAGCCTACAGCAGGAGACCAGAACCAGGTCACTAGCATGCTTTTATTTAGTGACTCCAGCAGCCGGTGGGTGCTCTGACCACACCCCACTGCCACAAACATCCACGTGTAAAAAGGAAGTTCGAAACAGAAATCATTTTGAACAGTGCTCACAATATAACTTTAGTGAATCCAGCTTTTGAGGCAGGGGATTCAAGTCTTTTGAAAAAGTATTGCACGTATACTCGGGTCACTCCCTTGACCTCTCATGTTTTAATTTGAAAAAGAAAGCTCTTCTTCATACATATGCAGTTGCAATAAGGTTTGTGAGATGTCACTTTTATATTCCTCTTACTTTTATAATGAGAAACTTCTAAATAGGAAAATATCATGCTTGTTACGTGATATTGAAGAAGTTACAAAGAAATAGAGAGAAGTGCACCCTTTCATTTTGACATTCAAGCGTTTTCCATCGTTGAACTTCTTCTTGAATTAATTGTTCATGACTTTTCTATGATTGATCTTGATTTGTGGAGAAATGAACTGTTTCTTCCTACCTTACTCACATTTGTATAAAATAAACTCAACCTCTCAGGTTTTATCCAAAGGTCACACAACCTTGCTTAGAAAAGGCTTACAGAGAAAGCTTCAAGTTGAACTATGAGTTAGCTGTACATTTAACAGAGAGACTCAATACTGTAGTTAGCTTTAATAATGGTAAAGTAAAATAATAACGTTAGGATCAGGAACATGTACTTATATACTTAAGTATTACGAGCAAAATTACTTATGCAGGAAAACATTTAAAACTAGAGAATGCAATTCCTGAAGAAATTGCTAGTGGGAATGCTTTATGCTGAAATATAATGTGTAAGAAGAAAGTGAATAATCAGGAATATTTGGATGACTGAATGGTTTCCATATGAATTAATATTAAGTTAAAAAGTAGCATGAAACTCCAAATGTATAAATAATGTTAAAGATGTAAGGCTTTGAATGTAGAATGTTATTCGTAGGAAAAGTTGAAAATGCAAAAATAACTGGTGAAATAGTAACATTTGGCAAATTTTATTTTCAAAAACCAGAACATGGGGGAAAAAACTATATAAGACGTTTCAAATCAATTACTAACAAATTATATTCAGTAAAAACACGAGTGAAAATCTGTCAAACAATACATGAAAAAAACTATATAAAACTGTTTGAATCAATTACTAACAAATATATTCTGTAAAACCACAAAGTGAAAAGGTGAACAAAAATAAAGTAATTTTTGTGAAAGAACAAGTGATAAAACAACTATATACAGAAACTATTGTTCATTTGACACTTTAAAGTTCAACTGTTTATGGATACATGAAGTTAGCTAGCAGCATTAGCACGTTAGCGCAATGCTAACGGGCTAAGACTGGATACGCTGCTAAGAAGCTGTTTCCTTTAATGTGTAAATTAATATCAGTTGTCACGCCAGTAAACAGTCTATGAACAAACTCAAACGGTGTGTTATACTTTGAAAAATAGTTAATTTGACACTTTAAAGTTCAACTGTCTAAGGAGAGATTAATTTAGCTAGCAGCCTAGCAGCGTTAGCGCAATGCTAACGGGCTAACGCAAAGCTGCTAGCTGTTAGCCCGTTAGCGCAATGCTAACGGGCTAAGACTGGATACGCTGCTAAGAAGCTGTTTCCTTTAATGTGTAAATTAATATCAGTTCTCACGCCAATAAACAGTCTATGAACAAACTCAAACGGTGTGTTATACTTTTAAAAAGAGTTCATTTGACACTTTAAACTTCAGGTGTTTATGGATACATGAACTTACCTAGCAGTAGTCAGAACAGAATAAATCTCCCGGGCTTGGTGTGACGCATCTGCTAATATTGATGCGTTCAATGACACTCAGAAATGCTAAAGTTACCGATGAAGAGCGCTGGAAAAGAGACTAAAATT
>NW_011335962.1:0-5616 GCF_000735185.1 Notothenia coriiceps
TAGTGCGAAAAGACAGCGGTTGTCGCCGGACAAGGATTCCCTCTCTCCTTTCCTGCTGAAAGATGGTGAGTGTACTCAGGGACGAGGAGTCATTTAACCAGCCAGTAGGAGTCAGGCTTTACTTTCTTTTATATCCATAAAGAAAAAGTAAATCTGTTTACAGTTGTTTCATATGGATGTTGAGAGGTATCCATATATCTCTTCATTTTGCTCTCAAAGTGCACCAGATTGATGCATCATGCAAATATACAGTAAAGAGACAAACCCACCAGCATTATAGGATATACTATGACTTTGAGCCAAATACTTGTTTTTGGGCTGTATAAATAAATTGACTTGAAACAGTTGCTGATTTAGAGTACTGGCACCTTTTTGATTCCAATTCAAGCACTGGTTTTGATTATGCAGCAAATGTGTTTTCAAGTTGGTGAAGATTTTTCTTAATGTTCTGGCCCTTTTTATATCTGCATCGTTTCTGAAGCTGCAGCCAATTCTCCTGTGGAAGTGTTTGGGGGCGTTGTTACGCTGTTGCACCGGTCGGCCGCCATACCGGACAGACAGAATATAACATGTATATAATGTGTGACTGAGCAGACATACAGAGAACATACACATAGAGCAGTTTTATATTTACCATGTTAGGCATCTGGGAGGACAACAGATTTTTAAATTCATCAGTTTTCAGGGTTGGACCATTGTCAGCCGAAGCAGAATGGAACTTTGAGACCAGCGTGTCGATGGCCTTCTCCAGGTCTGAATACTGGGAGAGGACAGAAGGAAAAACAAGGGCATCACAGGTTAAAGCTGAGCAGTGACTCAACGGACAGCCTTTCTGCTGAAGTGGGACATTTCTGAATTTTACTTTTGTAAGAGCTTTTGATTTATTGAACCCAAGCGAGACCTAAAGAGAATTTCCACAAATATAACAAAACATATTCTTAAATCATTTTCTATTTAAGGTTTAAGGATAGTTTCCTGTAGGTAAACTATTTAGTTAAAAGCTATATTGTGTTTTTTGATATTACTATGTTTCAAATGATAATGTGAAAACAATACTACGATGTGAAAGTGTTTTATTGTACATTATAAACACATGTGTCTGATAACTTATTTAGGTTAATTTCAGCATTTTTACCATCAAAACATAATATTATCATCAAATAATTGATCATATATTATTCTAGGCTTACATAAAAACTGAATTGATCCCTTGGGGAATTTCACAAGCTACCCAGTAGTGTTATAATAAAACACAAGCTGAACCAGCAGCAACATTTAAGTGATGAACACATGAATGTATCTCATCATATACCTGAAGGCCACCGTAGTTCTCTACACACATGGAAAGGGAGGGGGGAGCAACCTGCTACTTTACCTTTAAGCGAGATTTGAAGGCATGACTTATTGTAACAGTGAGAGTATTTCTACTCTACTCTCTTATGAATACTGAATACACTTCCACTATAGCTTCCAACAGATGTAGCCGTTAGAATGCAGCTCCTGAAAGATAGCGTTCCTCCTGGGCCATACTCGTTTGACAGGCTGAAGCTTATAGAGTCAGAGCTGTTAGGCAATCTGTTTGAATAAGACATGAACGAGATCCGCCCTTAACCGTTTGCTGATGCTAAGTTTCTACATGTGTTTAACCAAGTGGAAAAAACGATTTTTATCGTTTAGTCAGACAATTCAAGGAAAATTCCAGTGTTTGAAGTATTCATTGTTTTCCTGGCCACTTGGAGGAAACACCACATGAATACATTACAATGAATTTGTTGGGAAACAGATGCTAATAATACACAGAGCGTCCATCTGTTGAGTATCAACGATCCCTCTTCCAGCTTTGGGTTTGGTCTCCTCAGCTCCTGAGACAATCTGTCTCTAGCTGCTAAACTTTTTCTGCAATGAGTACTTTTACTCCTCATACTTTAAGAACATCTTTGTCATCATACTTTTACTTAAGTACCATTCTTGATGCATTACTTTGACTTGAAATAGAGTATTTTTACAGTGCGGTATAAGTACTTTTACTCAAGAAAGGTATCTGAATTATTTATTGACTGTCTCTTACATCCTTTTCTGTGAAACAGCTCTATGAATAAACTTTAATTGTCCTCTAAAAGTATGAGGTGAGAGTGTCAGAGTGCAGCGACATGCAGTGCTTTGGCTGAGTGTTGATGTGAATGTGGCTTAACTCAGCATTAAGGACAGTTGTATTGCTACAGTTATTCAGTGCATGTGGGCCAACAGCTTCTCAAACCACACCCTTAGTGACGGAGCAAGCTGCTGCAGGCCCACTGCACCTCAGCAGAAACTGTCCTCACATCAGCCCGATTTCACAAGGTTCAGATGAGTGGATCACAGGACTGACGCATGAAAATGGTTATTTGAAAAGAAATAGCCACTTTTTTTTTAACTTTTATCAGACATTACAAAGTGTGTAAGCATCGGGGATAAAGTCTCAGTGGGAATAATTAAAGACAGACTCATGTTTTTGTTGGACTGCCCATTACCACACCCTATCCTTTCGAGTGCGACAGCTCATCTGAAACTGTACCTCATTGGAAACTTTGTTTTAAATAGTTTTATTTTAAGTCTTACAGTGCCAATGGGGTTTGGTCCCGTGAGGAACGTTTTTAATGTGGGACAGACAATGTGCCACATGAGAGATTATGAATCATAGTTTCTGAAGGAAGATCATGTAGCACAACGACAAAGGTCCTGTAATAAAGAGGAAGCCATGCTGCACGGAGGGCCTACACTGTATATTCCTCGCTTCCATACACACAGCTAGGTGTCCGTCGCCCAGGATCACGGCGGTTAGCAGTCTGCTACAGGGAGGGGCCGCAGCTCCAGGCTCTTAAAGCCGAGCAGCGACGCTCACACGGCGGATAGAAAGTGCTCTCTGTCCGGGGAGGCTGTGCTCGGCCCGGGCCTCAGCAGACAACTGTTCTGTAATGGTTCCGCTCACTTTTACAATCCAGCTGCGCATTCTTTCCTTACACCGCGATGAAACTCAACAACTAACACAACTTCATGTAAAGTTCATACGTTAGCATTCCTAACCCGTGTCGAGATTTACTCTAATAAAAGTTGTATTTCTTACCTGAGACATGTCGACTGTTAGTTTATCTGCGAGATTCTCCCCTCTGTCTGTCTGTCTGTCTGTGAGTGAGTGTGTGTGAGTGTGTGTGTGGTTGCTGACAGTCACTAACTGGCAACCTTCCTGGATCCTCCCTCTGCATGAGAGAAAGCCAGGAAGAAGAAGAAAAAGGAACATACATGATATGTTGGCAGACTCCACTCTGCGCGCGCACGTATGTGTGTGTGTGTGTTTGGTGCTGTGGACATACATGTGAGAGTACAGGAGTGTATAAAGTGGTGTGTGTGGATGTTATAAGGAGCAGATTACTTTCAGCAGACTCTCATTCCACATCTGGAAAGCTTTAGTCAAAGTTGGACGCTTTGCGCAATAGTGTGTGCATGTTGAGGCTGGCACTGCTGATCCTGTCCCTCTGTTAGCCTGTTCACTGCTGATCCTGTCCCTCTGTTAGCCTGTTCACTGCTGATCCTGTCCCTCTGTTACTGTTCATAACAGCCAGAGATGGGGGAGTACTCATATCTTGTACTTCAGTGTAGGAATACTCAGTTACAGTAAAAGTCCTGCATTCAAAATGTTACACAAGCAAAAGTAGAAAAGTATTTGCATCAAACATACTTAAAGTACCAAGTGGGATAGTGTGCTGATCTTTGGATAAGGGGAGCACTGGTTCAAACCCCACTGCACTCGGCATGCCGTTGTGTCCATGGGTAAGACACTTCACCCCAGGTTGCTCCTGTGGGGATTGTCCACAGTATGGAGTATGTAAGTCGCTTTGGGTAAAAGTGTCTAACAAGTGACATGTAGCTACAGTAAAAGTAGTCATTGTGCAGATTGGTCCATCTCAGAATAATAGATATGATATGTTTTATAATGATTGATCATGAAAGTGTTCTCAAAGCTGGTAAAGGTGCAGCTAGTTTGAATGACTTTGTATTCTGCAGGGTAGCTTGTGGATTTACTCCAGGTGGAACTAAAGTCTGATTTAACACTTGATTAGATTTCACATCATTCATCCACATCTGTAAAGTAACTAAATGTATCAAATACATGTAGTCGAGTAAAAGTACACCATGTACCTCTGAACTGTAGAGGAGTAGAAGTACAAAGCATCAAATGGAAATACTCAAGTAAAGTACAAGTGTCTCAAAACTGTACTTAAGTAGAGTACTTGAGTAAATGTAGGCTACTTAGTTACTTCCCCCCTCTGCTGCCAGCTGATCATGTCACCAGATCTGCTCTCATATTGCGGATCAACAGAGGGCAGACTTTATGTGAAACTGAAAGCTGTTGGGTCAGTTTGAGATGGAATCAGAGAGGGAGAAGGGAACAGCCACGTTCTTTCTGTTTGGTTTTATGATGTCAGCGGGCTGGGTGCACACGTGACACGGGGGGAAGCTTGGTTCAAATTAACCACAAGAATGTAGCTGAAGACAAAAAAGTGTAAATGAATGAACAGAATTTCAGCAGATCGTCAGCCTGAACTAAAAGGAAAGCGTGGATGACTTTGAGGTGAAGGGTGTGTCTCAACATATCATATATATTATTCACATTTCATTATTTACATGGTCAGAACCCACTGCCCCCCCCCTCATACACACCTTCAGGTTGGTGCCACACCCAGTCAAAGAAGCCACAATGAATTGCTTTAGAGACCTTCAACATTTCAGTTACCAATGTTACTGCCCCGAGCAAACACACACACACACACACACACACACACACACACACACACACACACACACACACACACACACACACACACACAATATCCAGTTCCCATTATCCCAATATCACCAACGCGTGTTTTCCAAAATATGTTTTTGGGCACTGTTCTTCTCTCGTGAGTCAAACTCCAAAAAGTTAAATTATTTTCAATTTGAAACAACACATCTGCAGAAAGCTTCATGTGTTAATGAGTGGAGCAGAGATAATGACAGCAGATGTTCTGCAGGCCATGAGCAGAGAACACATGTTCATACGTGAAGTCAGTGAGAGGATGTGAGCAGAGCGTGCATCATATCTCTGGATTGATCACAAGGACATGAGTAAAAACTATTTCAGATAAGAGTCTTATAACAATGCAAATACCTTTCAGACAGTCCAAGAACATTTACAATTATAGAATGTTGCCTTATTTCAAACAGTACTTAAAAAAAACCCTTGTTACCATTTCCCATCCCCAAAGAGCTGATCTTCATGTGTAGACGGTCTTTGGCCACTAGATGTCATCACTCCATAACTTCGATTTTTCAATTTCACTTAAAATCTGTCGCACAGGTTTGGAGTTCACACAGAATGACCTCCATTACATTTGAGGGAGAGCTGTCAGCAGCATCCAGTCATCTGAAACTATTCTGCTAAAGTTTACCTTGAGGGCAAAATAAAGAATGTTAATGTGGATCCGATATACAATGAGTGGAGGTCCACTTTGGATCCTTTTCTAAAGAGTGGTGGTGTGATGAACCCCGCCCCCCCCCTCTCCACCTGCAGCTGGACAGACAGATAACCCCCCCTCT
>NW_011335962.1:6279-6717 GCF_000735185.1 Notothenia coriiceps
CATCAGATATCAGCAGTAGGTTATTTATTGATGTATTTTATGTTATTAATCCATCCATCTTCTCCCGCTTATCCGTGGTCGGGTCGCGGAGGTAGCAGTTCCAGCAGAGAGCCCCAAACTTTCTTTTCCCTGGCCACATCAACCAGCTCTGACTGGGGGATCCCAAGGCGCTCCCAGGCCAGCGAAGAGATATAATCCCTCCACCTGGTTCTAGGTCTACCCCTTGGTCTCTTCCCAGCTGGACGTGCCTGGAACACCTCCCTAGGGAGGCGCCCAGGTGGCATCCTAACTAGGTGCCCGAACCGCCTCAACTGGCTCCTTTCGACGCGAAGGAGGAGCGGCTCAACTCCGAGTCCCTCCCGGATGACCGAACTTCTCACCTTATCCCTAAGGGAGACACCAGCCACCCTGCGGAGAAAACCCATCTCGGCCGCTTGT
>NW_011335962.1:6740-9197 GCF_000735185.1 Notothenia coriiceps
TACCCGCGTACAAGCGGGTACAAGCGGGTACAAGCCTGTATGTTTTATTTCATAATAAAACATGAAAATGGTGACAGCTTATGTGAACCACAGACCTTATTCCAGGCATCTGAAACATGTTTCAAAACCTGAACGTGTACCTGTCCTTGTGTTTCAGCATCAGATATTTGTCATTTCATGCATAAAATGTTCATGTGTTAGTCTTCTCCCAGTTGTATTTTTGTTTTTATTTTGATTTTAGTTTGCAAATTAAATAATCATTCCTCTTGTTGTCAACAAATGAAAGAGCTACTGTCTCAACTCTGACTCCATTGGCTTCCTCTCAAACACATAAAGAATAACAACAATGGAGCTGGGAGGAAGAAGAACCACCAGGCTGTGAAACACAAACAGATATATTCACTCTGCACATGAAACAACCAATTCATCCTTCAAAAGAAGAAGAACTGAAGAAGCCCATAAAGCCGTGCAGCCTCTGAAATACACATTCAGTAAATGTAAGAGTGGCACAAAGGAATGATTACTGTAACAGCATGGTTTGTCGTGTTCATTCAGAACATCCCTTCAGTTTATAAAGTCTGTGCTGAGCTGGAGGTGAAATCCCTCCAGATGTTCTTTAAGTTTCTCCCTCACATCTTCCCCCGTTTCGGTGCTGAGGACAGAATGCTGGCCTCCCCCCCTCTCCATCAGCTGTTTCACTTCCAGTTCTGAAACTTGCCCTTCATCAGGAGCGCACTCCATCTTGAGAAAGCTCTGTATTTTATCTTGAGCAGGGACAGGCACCAGGAGGAGCTGCCCCTCTCCCCCCCCCTGTATCAGGAACAGCTGCTGGAGGGGAGCCTCCTCACCCAGAGCCCCACTCTCCCCTTCAGAGAGCAGCAGTTGCTCATGAAAATCAGACAGAGACATCCCAGGGATCACATGTTGGACACCTTGAGTTTGGAGCAGGACTTGGGGATTTGTTCCATTTAAGTCACTACTTTCTACCCTTTTTCCAGGTGGTCTTTCCTGTATGTTTGGAGTGTTTGCGGCCGTACTGGTTTCTACCCGGTCCCTCATTTTTAGCGTGTCCTCATGCACTGCAGGCTCCACATCATTTGAAGTCTTTGAAGCTCTGCGTGCTTCCGGCCCTCTTCTACAGTAGAAGCAGAATCCCTTCTCCTCCTCAGAGCAGCTGCTAGAGTCTGGCAGACAATGCTCCATCCGATCCACACATCTGTCCTCAAACAACCCTACGCCCTCAGATTTAGCATCTCCCCCCCCCTGGTTAGAACCTCCTTTGCCTAGTCTCTTCTCCCCCCAGGTTCTAGAACCATCTTGTGACAGGAGCAGAGTGTGCTTCAGCCGTTTGTCCCGCAGCCTCAGCACGGTGCTCCGCAGGCGGTTCTCCCTCCGCCGGGCCGCATGCAGCTGTCGTAAGGCTCTCTCCAAGCAGTCTATGGCCTGGTCGTAGCGTCTCCTCCACAGCAGGGGGCAGAGCTGAGCGTAGCTGTGCTCCTTGGGTAGGTAGAAGCCTGGAGGAGGGGGCAGACGCCTCATGTAACGTGATGGGGACTGCGGAAGACACGCTGGTTCTGGTTCTGGACTGGATTCCTGCTGTGGGAGCTGCTCCACCTCTGAGGGCTCTTGGGGAGATGCAGGTGTGTTTCCATTTGGTTGTTTGGAAGTTTCACCCCCGTCTGTCTTCTGCTGAGCATTCTGCAGGTCGTCTGAGCGCCGATTCCTCCTACAGAAAAGAAAGATTATTCATTGATTATTAAAAACATTTAGCTGACACTTTTATCCAAAGCCACTCACATACACTCCAATACCACAGACATGCCATCCGACCTCTGCAGCTCATCCAGAATACAGCGGCTCGTCTGGTCTTCAACCTTCCTAAATGTTCCCACACCACTCCACTCCTCCGCTCCCTTCACTGGCTTCCAGTAACTGCTAGAATCCACTTCAAGACACTGGTACTTGCGTACCATGCTGCTAATGGATCTGGTCCTTCCTACATCCAGGACATGGTTAAACCGTACACCCCAGCACGTGCACTCCGCTCTGCATCAGCCAAACAGCTCGCTGCACCCGCACTGCGAGGGGGACCCAAGTTCCCATCAGCAGAAACACGTGGGTTTGCTATCCTGGCTCCAAAATGGTGGAATGAGCTCCCCATTGAAATCAGGACAGCAGAAAGCTTACACATTTTACTTTAGTCAGTTTATTGAACATGTCAGAAACAAAAACATACAAGAATAATATATATATATACTCTTTTTTCCCCCCCCCTTTTTCTTTCTCACTCAAATTAATAATTATAACAAAGTACAAAAAAAAAATAATAATAACAAAAAACAAAAACAAAACAAAAACAACAATAATTCTCAAATAGTCTCTGTCATGTTCAACAGGGGCAAGAAGAAGCTTAAAAAAACTTTTCTGGTCCGACCCCCTGTAGCATATATTTTTCTT
>NW_011335963.1:0-1268 GCF_000735185.1 Notothenia coriiceps
TGAGGCTCCGGCGGGTCCGGCGCAGCAGCACTGTGAAAGTCGCGAGTCTCCGGCTGTAACAGTCCACCACCGCCTGCGAGGACCCAGGTTCGATTCCGGCCTGAGGTCCAAACAAAATAAATAATAATAATAATCTCCCGTTCATCGCGTCCATTCGCGACCCACCTATCACATCTCTGCGCCCCACCAGTGGGACGCGCCCCACACTTTGAGAAACGCTGGGCTGATTGCTGTAGTGTATAGGTCTTCTTCACATGTGGAAAACACAGACTTCTGCTTTACACGCTGTCCAAATGTGACATTTAAAAAAGGTGTGTTCCTGCTGCAGCTGAACACGGCGCCGCGGCCTCGAAGCATCGCGCCCCCGCACTGCCATGGAAACGGCATGCATCAGATAAAGTCTTTCAACAGGTCAATACAAATATTCCCCAGCAGCAGCAGTCTTTATTCTATTAATACTACCAGCACACACTCAGGCCTTATTTGGGAAAAAACCTATGTGCTTTTTTCTCACCACACATGGAGAGTGAGAGCTCAAATACACACATCCCACATTTAATACATACTCCCCGGGGTCAGGAGGACACTGCTGATTATCAACACTAATGGATGTGAATTAACCAAACTGAACACTCATTATCAGGGATGATCACTTTCAGCCGTTGAGTCGTGCAGGATTGACAAGTAACGGATTACGTGTAACGGTAATCAGGACACAAAAAAATGTAAATAGTGTGTGTGTGAGCTTAACTGTGTGTGTTAAACTATAACGGCGCATTTTCTGTCAACTCAGATTTGATTTCTGCTTTTTTAAACTGTGCTCATGTGTTTCATTGTTAGTGCTACTGCCTGAATATGCTGAATGAAAGGCAGGTTTTCCTAGAAACAAATACTCAGATTAGGCTACTGTTTACACTTTTGCAGGTATTTGTAATGGAATAGATTTTAAACCCAACGCTGAATTCAAGCTTGTTGTTTTTCTCAACAGGCTCATTTTAATGCTTTTCCAAACCTGCTGAAAGTTGGTTAAGAGCACTCATGTGTGACGCCTTGCAAATACAAATACAAAATAAAAAGTAGTGCATAAAGTGTATTCTATTGACATGTATATAGACTTTTTGCACTACTTTTTATTTTGTATTTTATTATATATGTTGCATTGTTGGAGGAGCTCAGGTCAGAAGATTTTCATTTCCATTTCTACTCTGTAGCTTTGAATCTTTTAATCTTATGTTATCCTTTGTTTCATTTCATCCATTCACTGTCTC
>NW_011335964.1:0-37497 GCF_000735185.1 Notothenia coriiceps
CAGCCCCCCCCCCCCACCCCCACCCTGCTCTCCCACTGCGGGGCCTCCTGTTACAGGGAAGAGAGGGAATACTGATCTCATCCTGACTATGCATGCAACCTTCCAGGATCTTTAGCAAGGATTAAATCTGCAAATTGCCCCCCCCCCCACACACACACCCTCTGCAACTACATTAACATTCTACTTTGCATTCCATTTATTTCCATTTGACCAAACTTGCATGTTTTTGCTAACATGAATAGTCATGAGGCACCCAAAACAAAAAGACATGCAGCCTCGAGAACAAAATATATTTTCTCATTGTTAACACTTGAGATACATTGTTTTTAACCCTGATTGAATTTTCTATTTAAATTCAACATTTATTTGCCAATTCAAATTCGAAAGATTCAAGATTCAAAGGTTTATTGTATTGTAAGCTACAGTGTAGAAATGGCAATGAAATTCTTCTGACCCGAGCTCCTCCAACAATGCAACATATATAATAGAATACAAAAATACTTTTATACAATTATGAGAACAATTGCGTCCTGCTGTCCCCACTCCCTTGTTCACCTTGTTACAAACTCTGATTTGAAATCCCTCCGCCCTTTCCTCCAATTTTCCTTCCACTTCAGGATGAAGCGAGGAGACAGGCATGATTGGACCCTGTTTTCTTCCCTCAGTGGAAAGGCATCTCAACAGGCCTGCTATTGACCACATCCACCAGGGGAGGGAATGGGTCAATGTAACAGAGAGCAGGGGACCATTCTGGACCACTTAACTATAATCAGTAAATGCACCCCAGTTGCAATTAGCGCAGGGCCACCCTGAGAGCGTTCGTTTCGCTCACAGCTCTGTCTGTGTTTCATTCTGCTCCACAGGAACCTTGTAATGCAAATAGCACTCCTCACTCCTGGGTTAACAACAGGAAAGGAGGCGGGAGGAGCATTGGAGCATACTTGGAGGGTGTTTCAATCACAACAGTTGCTTCACTATAAATCCTCATATATTCGTCATTTATAATAAAGCTTTCAAAAACTGGGCTCATGTGGTGAGAGCATACTGCGGGTCATCATCTGTTGGAGGCTCAACATTCAGGAGGGATGATTTGCTCTGGTCTGGAGTCTGCCCTGCTTCAGCTGTCTGCAGTATGTCGTTATGATCTCAGACACTTCAGCAGCGGGCTTTGTGCAATTAGCCCGACAAAATGGCTTCCTTTCATAAATCAAGACTTGGTAGAGCCTGAGGATTTTAAAGAAAGTGGAGACAGACATGTGACAGGTAGCTGGTGGTATCACACTGAGCCTCTCCACTGCACCACAACACTCTCCTCGCTTTTATGATTCACTGCACTTAGTCATCCATTCTCCTTCCCCCCTGCTCCGTGAAGAAAAGGCAAACAAAAAGCCGGCCCAATAAACAAACATGGGCCCTATTTTTTTTAACTGATGATGGCATCTCTGTAGAACAGACGCTGTAGTTATGATTGATTTGAGCTGCAGTGTGCACTGAAAGAGAGCAGAGCGATGAGTTCAAGGAGTCTGTTAAACTCGCTCCTCCTGCGGTAACGCTCGCCTTCGACCGATTCAAGAGTGGCAGAGTAAACCCCGTCGCAGCACGGGTGCTTGCGGGTACAGATATTCCACTGTCCACCTGTTAGCACTCACACACTCGCATGGAGGAAGGCACATTAAAGTACCTGTTTACAGTGCTAAGAGGAAAGAGCAGAACCCATATTTACAATTCTCCGCAATTCCTCTGTGCCACAAAACACGCACATATTCTGAACATGAGTGCATGAAAGGAAATGTTTATTTTTCTGTCCTGTATTTCCAACATATCTCACCAGGATCTGTTGAATGTTCTGAAACAGTCCTGTGCATAGTTCAAGGTCAGAAATCAATCAATAAGTCCAATCGACAGAAAAAAAATCACTCGCTATTTCGAAAGTAGTACATTTTGGTGCAGAAAATATCAGAAAATGCTGTTTTCAGCCACTGAAATGTGAACATTTAATGTTTTTTTCCCCCATTATGTATGATATCAAACTGAACTGAATAAAAGAATAATTTGGACTTTGAGAGACTTGGGTGGACGTTTTCTAAAACACCAGAATGTTTAATCTAATGAAATTGGCAGCGTAATCAATAATTAAAATAATGGTTAGTGTCAGTCTTACATTACAGGCACATATACATTTAAAGCCTTCTGCCCTTATGACCAGCTCAGAGGGATGAGCCTCTGTGATCCTATATGTCCTCTGGATGCGATGATTGAAATGCCAGGCAGATTTGTGTGAGGAACAGAGGTCAGGATAAAGGAAATGGAGAGAGGAAGAGAGGGATGGACAGTCACAGGAGGATATCAGGGGAAAGGGAGGGAGAGGGATGACGACGCACGGAAAGATGTGAAGAAAGGAGTGATGAGGGGAAAGAGGGACAAGGGGCAGGGATCACTAATGAAAGTTCCCCGCTGTTTTCTCAGCTGTTCTTCTGGGTGCCCTGAGCAGAGTGAGCTGTGTTCAAGACCAGGAACTCCAGGAAGGTCTGCTAAAAGAGCCATCTCTACTCCTGACCCTCAAACATACACTCAGGAAGAATGGTGAATAAACAGACACAAACACCTGAATGACATTAGCCATATTGGTACCAGTCAACAACAGACCTGGTGCTTTGTATGCATTACATACATGTAATACAGCTTTTAAAACCAGGACAAGACAACACTAATACTATATTATGCCATATTCAAAATCTAAGACGATATCTACTGTAGTCTCATATCAGAATATCTGTGTCAAATTATTGCCCAGCACTACTTGGCTGATACATTGAGATAGAAGTGGAGGATGGGCTTCTGGGGGCCTCCAAACATCCTCCTGTCTGTTCATTTAAAACCTGTTTCATAACCAGAGAGCATATTTAACAGCACTGCTAACGGCAAAGTTACGGCAAAGACTTCTTTAACAAGAAACAATATCTTCTCTGGAGTTGTGAAGAGAAGAAAGTCTTTCTGCAAGGAGAGCTAAGAGTCAAAGCCAATAATAATAATAACATTGTCATGGGTAAAATCTATACTTTTTTTCTGCGCTGAGCGGGAGCACAAACGCACAATGCACACAGCTGGTAACAGGCTGCAGATGAAAGCCAATTTGGTTTTCTTTGTGTAACAGAGAGCTTCAGTTGGACCACAGGTCCCTGCGGAACAAAGACAGAGAGAAGCAAGGGAGAAAAAAGAAGAGAGCGAGAGCGAGAGAGGGGATGAGATAGTGAAAGGAGACGAAGGGGGGGGGGGGGGGGGGGATGGGAAGACGGGGCGTCCTGGCCCACCTGGGCAAACAATAGCAGCGAGATGAGAGTGTGGCTCAAGGGCCCTGCCTGTCCCTAAAGCACACAGCTGTTGGTCGGGCAGGCAGGCACATCAAAAACAGCCCCAGTCTAATTCAGGTGTTGCACCTTCAGAAGCACATGGGCAATTTTGGAACAAGAGCCTGGGTTGCTATGGCGAAGACCTCAACAGAGAAACTCTTTTTAAAGAACCCATGTGAAATGATGCACGTTAATGTTGTTTATTTTATACCAACAACAACATAAAGGGCAGATTTGTACACCCTTTTAAAAGGCGCAAGGACGTTTTACTCAAGAGTCATTGATGTTAAATACATATCCTGCTTAAAAAAAAAGAAAGACAGTAATATGCTGCAGTTTATTCACACGCTGAAAGTAGCTTGAGTAGGATCCAGGCACTGCGTGTAAATGGATTTGTCTTTACCGAGCCTTGATTTCTGCTTACGGTATTCAAGACTTCAATTGAATACATACAGGGAACATACTGTATGCACTTTGAATGTGAGCCTCCTGATTAGTGTCAGAGAGTAGTGATGGTGGAAACCTGTGTGTAATCCTACATCCAAGATGATCTATATGTTAATGGGAATTAAGTGTGCTTGAAGCTAGTGTGCATATGTAAATGCTATCATAAAAAGAGCCACAGAGGGAGGGAACTGCATATAACTCGTATCTGCTGGGTACAAAGACAACACTGTTGCAGGCTGGGAAAGATGAGACTTGTAGTAAGGCTGGGTGATATGAAGTATATCAAATATCACAATATTATTGACCAAATACCTTGGTTACAGTATTGTGACAGTATTGTGACAGTATTGTGATAACTGTTGGTACCTTATGTTTACAAAAATGCGATTTTTGATAAATAATCATCAGTAATGTGGGTATAACCGCTAAGTGGGTAAAGACAAATAATACAAATTTAAAGAGGCCCTTTTATGCTTTTTGGGATTTTCCCTTTCCTGTAGTGTGCTATATGTTTTTTGTGTGCATGTAAAGGGTCTGCAAAGGCTAAAATCCCAAAGAAAAGAGGTGCTGCAGCACAGGCAGTATGAGAAAAATAAAGCACTTTTTGAAATTTAAAGCATGGAAACAGTTGAGGCACCAACAAATATGAACCTAAAAAGGAGCATAATAGGGCCCCTTTAAAAACGACATCACTGTACTGTAATAAAAGATTTAAAACCAGGAAAAGACTTATGCCATATTAAAATATCCAAAATGTGAGCGTTATCTAGTCCTATACAAAATAGCCATGTAATATCTATTTATCGACCAGCCCTACTTGGCTAGAACGAAATCAAGTGTCACATCACACAGCTTATTATTAATAATATGATGGATGAATAATTGTATATTGCCCAGCCACAATAACTTTTAATAAGATAAACATCTTTCCTGATCCTGCATCAGTTCTCCTGTTAAAAGGCGTTGGCGTGAGCTTGACCTGATGAGCAGACACTCCAGCTTCAGATAACAACACTGTCCTTGTTTAAAGAGAAGCTATCTGTTTGATGATATATAGATTCGGGATGTAATGAAAGAGTGCGTGCCGGTGTTGCTGCTTCCCTGACGTCCCTGCTGTGTTTAAAGGGGTGATGTGAGCTATGTCCAGATCTTGTTGATAACAAACCGTGTTCTCTCAGCTCAGTGATAGACGGCCGAGGGAAAAGCTAGTGCTTGTGTTGACTGTGTACCAAAAATCCTCCATGCTGTGAATGACTCAATATTGCGGGAGGAAGTGAACAGGTTGTGTGTTGCAGGACAGGACATAACCTTCTTGTTTAATCAGACAGTCACACACACACACCTCAAATTGCCTGGCGCGGTTGAACAGCTACTGTTCACATTTAGAGTGATTGATTTGCCTATTGTTCTTTTGTTTCCCTTTCTCTTTTTTTCGTTCCATTGTAGCTTTTTTTTCTTCTTTTGTTATCTGCAATCTCACTGGAGCTTGTTTTTTTTTTGGGTTTCCTCTGTGTGCTGATATATAGCGTCTTAATGCTCTTTGGTGCCTCCCAGCTTGTGCACTCAATAACCAGCTGAACCCAACAGACAATCCGACGCTCCACGCTCATAAAACACTGGGATTAGTCTTCAAAGCTCGGTGGCAAAGCACACAGGAGAAGTTCATTAGTTTGCCTTGCTCTTTCTCCATGAAATTTAGAAATGTAGCGGTTTGAATATTAAAACAAATATAGCAGTTGTTCCTCCCTTAGTGGCAGCTTGTCTGCAGCAGTGATGTCTATACAGCAACGGGTTTGCACAGAAGTAAATTAAAACACCCTTGGATCCTGCCCCATTCCTAATGCTAACCCTTTAAATATTTAACCAGGATCCAATACAGGAGTAATTATTTTTCCAAACAAATTACGCCTAGGGCCCAAACCGCCGCAATCTGATACACCACAGCGATACATTCTCTGTCACAAGGCGCTATTAGTCATTTTAAATTATTTATCAAGCTTGGGTGAAATAGGATTTGCTTCAGAACTGTTTTATGACTAGCATGCTGCTCGAACAGAATCTTGAGTGTCCTTTATATCTCCCCAAAAGAAAGGCATTTCTGTGAAAAGCTCCTCTGCCTCATTCTCAGAAAACCCTGGAGACGTTCATATGTGAGGAGTTCAGTGAGACACAAGGTCAATAAAAGAATGACAATGCTGACGTGGGATCTGTGGAAACAGCTTTTTCTTAAGACACTGGAACAAGAATGCTATGACAGACTTCACCCCAGACAACTGCGCAATGATGACAGACAGCCACATCAGATCCTTTATGTGTCATTAACTTCCCTAATCTTTTGTGACCCAAACAATTCTTAAATCTTCAGAAAAACTGTTTGCTAGAAATGTATTGTATATTCAAACATCAGATTTTATTTAGGCGTTTCAAAGCCTTTCACTTTAGTTTTATTTTATTCCTTTTTTTGTCATATTCCCCTCTTAACTAAAGTGAAATATCTTTAATAAAACATTCATGATCCTATCTGAAATTGACTACCATGAATGCGAACAAAGTGAGGCGTTAATAATTGGAATCTAAAAGTCACATGGCGTTGTCTCTTTACGACGTTATGAGCGCTGCTGAAAATAGCCTGTGTGGTAAGAACAGCGCCTCGTTTAATTTTGCCATCTGCAATGAAAAATAGCAACATTTTTATAGAGCGACAACTGTCACCACGAATATGAGCTATGTCTAACCGGGCTGTCGGACATCTTCTATCTAACAAAATGAACACATTTTTCAAAAAGAGTGAGCAACATAAAAGCACGCGGTTAAAACCGTTAAAAATGGCAGTTAGAGGAAAGTCAAGTTAGTGTGTTGAGCCAGGGATGATACTAAATGAAGAGAGAGATGAGAGGAGAGGGGGGGTCACTTGCCTGCCACAAATTAGCCAAACTATTTACCCTTGTATATGCACATTAGCAAATTCCTCCCATTGAGAAAACAAATGCATCTGTTTTGTTCTGTTGAAAACTTCATGGGAGCCTGCATGGGCCTCTGCACACCAGGCATCCTCTGTTAAAGTGGCAGTCTGTCCGAACACACACACACACACACACACACACACACACACACACACACACACACACACACACACACACACACACACACACACACACACACACACACACACACACAGCCAGCATGGAGCCAAATGCAGGTCCCTGCCGGGCCTCCCCAATCCCCCCCGGACCTCTCCCCAGCTGGACAGCTATAGCTTGGATCAGCGTCTCTCAGCCCGGACTGTCTCTCTCTCCATTTCTGTTTTAATCTGTCTTTATAAATCTCTCCCTCTGTAATTGGACTACTCATCGATACCCCTAAAAAAAGACATTCCGAGTCCCGAAATGGACATTTCTCTTTTTCCTCTTTCCCAAGTCTTCATTGCCCTTGCTGCATATTTTTCCATCCTGGTGCTAGCTTTTAAATATTCATGCAAGTGGATGGAAGAGGTGAGGGGGGCTGAAGGGAAGGTGAGAAAGGAGAGAAAGCGAAGGTGGGCGGGAAGGAGCCGAGGCAGCGCGCAGAGGTGGGGGCTGCCCCCCTGTCTGGAGCTCCCTGCGGAGGGATGGCAGGCATACAGGAATGGTGGAAGGGGGGGATCAGCAGGAGGCCTCATGATTTATTTAGACCCGGGGGCACCTGTGCCAGTCAGACGCTGATGGCAGTCATCACCCTGCCGACCCACATGTGCTTGACTCTCAGAAAAGAAAGACCAATCTGTGGCAAGCGGGAAAATTAATATGCGACCACTGCTGAGACAAACTTTACCTGTCCAGTTAATGATCAACCTTAAGCCAGAGGAAAAAAAAACACCATTGTTTCGTGGTGGTAACCCTTACAGTTGAGTCTGGACATTTTAATGACCTTGCACTTTATTATTTTCCCCGTTAGCCTGCGGTGTTATGCAGCAAACACCTGTAAGGCTGAACAGGTTTCTGCTTGTGTGCTGCCAACATTTGCTAACGACCCCAAAAGCTTAGGTGAGGAAAGAATCCTACGTTTTAAATAAGCCAATCAATATAGAGCAGACAGATTGCAGCCTCAGTGAGCTTAAGTGGGCGTCTCGCTGCGTTTTATCAAGGCAGCTTAATTTCCGTCAGCTTAATATCCTGGGAAATGTATGGAAATTGGACAGCGAGGGAGAACAAAGACAAGTATGTGGGGTAACTCAGAGAGCTCCTTCTCGTCGTACAGCACACACTCCAACCCTAGCAGTGTCGCACAAACACCCCCTTAGTCACACACACACCAAGGGCAGCCTGTCAGAGTGTATAGATATGTGTATCCGTCAGCTAGGTGGCCAGGTTCACATTATCCTTCAGAGTTAAATAATTCTCATTCATTATTTACCCAAATGACTTAGAGCGGTTGACTCCAGTAGATGTTACGATGCATATGCTCGACTACCTGTAGTTAATTAGCTTAGCTGCTACATGTCTCCTACTCTGTGGAGACACATGCAAAAGCTGCCCAGAGGCAAATTATAAATGAGAAACAGGTTATTAGGATCCTGTCATGCATACTAAGATGTTATGACTGTCATAAAAAACACAGTAGCGAATACAGAGAGCGGTAATTATCATTTTAGGGGGCTCTCTTTTACTACCGGTTCCTGATAATAGCATCTACTGTCAACAACAAGAGGAGTGGTCACAAGCTGGAGAATAAATAATGAAAGCAACCAGAAAGTCAGCAAAATAAGTCTCATTGTGTCACAGCACACACCCAGTCAGGTAGAACCTAATGAAATCTCATCTGCATTAGTAATAATCTGTCAAGGCTTGGCGGAAAAAGAGCGCTGTTCCAGGTGCTGGTTAGGAATGCAAAACAAGGGCCTTCTTCACAAACCCCCCACCTCCACCCTACCTCCCAATCTCTTTCCTGAGACTTTTTCGAGGATCTTCACATAAACAACACCTGCACTATTAACACCGCCGCTGCCACAAAGCGAATCTGCCTTTCTGTCCTGTTCTAATCCATCTTTCCTCTGTGGCAACCTGATCCTGTCGTTTACCCACCTTTCTCCTCCTCTGTAGCACGCACACACTCACTGTTTAACACACGCTTCACAGAACAGTAACTAATAGCAACCTCATTCATTAAAACACCCCTTGATGTTTCGCACGGAGGCAGGGTAAATGTGCTGGAACGCCTGCCCTGTCTGTATGCTTGTGCAACGCTAACAACAGATAGAGAGACAGATAGACAGGTGGGTTGGGGGGGGGGGTTCGTCTTCCACTCAGCCCGAGCTGTGACTGCACCACCCCTGATGGAGGCAGATACATATTTCATCAGTTATTACTTTCGACATACAGGCTGGCAGTGCTAGAGATCCTACCGTAGCATTGGCTGCACCCATCTTCACTGCTAACATGTATAAAAAGGTACTAAAAGTAGAAAGTGCAGTGAGTTCCATAATGTGAGCCTTTTTTAAAGTTTCCATCCGGATGCATTAAGATCTGTTCTGCCAGAGGCCTTTTGCTTCACACTGATAAGCACTGGCCACTTCAGATCACTGGTGACATCAACAAGCCCTTTCCCTCCCTCTCAGACACTCATTTTCCTTTCAACCACAATGACTAGTAGGCTATATTCTCATGCTCTACAACTGTATGTAACATGAAGGTTTCTCCAGCAGTATAAAGTCTGTGATGTGTGCAGGTGGCAGGCGCTGACATGTGAGCAATACAGCTTCAGGCTTCTGAGTTGTTAATATTAGGATGTTTAATTACTAGAGGAAATTGCTCTGTCTCTATCTCTTTCCCTCTGTTTTGTGGCCATTAAGCAAGCCTCTGTAAAACTGCCACGACGAGGAAGCCTTTCTGATGGGTACGGAAAAGAAAAAGTAAGAAAAGAACCATGGAAATAGAGGCTAAAACAGTTTACAGCCGTTTGAACAGAGAAAACTCAAAGGTGGGGTAGAAAGAGAGGGGCTTGACGCAAACGATATTTGCTCTAAATACTGGGATAAAGGCTTTCAGACAGTCACTCCAGAAAGCTGGTCATAGTGTTGCACACAAAAAGTAAGAATGAAAAGAGAGCTTGAGAAAGAAACACTGCATTCATTCTCACCTTCGTCAGTCGCTGCACGTAGTGGGTGTGATTGGCAGATTTACGGTTTCCTAAAGTTACAGAAACCAGATGTAAAACCCCTACATTTCAAGATTTTAAGTTGAGGAATACTGACCCCTTAAATTCAATTTGAGTGTCTGTTATGAAGAGTTTGAGTTATTTCCATTGAGTATACCGGCTTGGGTTTCAAATGTTAAGCTTAAGAAGCAGCAATGAACCAGCTTCAGATCCATGCAAACCTCCAGTGGATATACTTAAAGGCATGAAAACAGAGCAGCATTTGGCAACACCTAAATAACAAGGCCTTTGGACAATCAAACAAACTATCACTTAGGGGGGAAAAGTGTCTTCCTCTTAACATCCTTCCACCACAAGGCCAGCTCCTGCCAGCTGCATTGCCTCAGGAAAATCTAGAAAAACTTAAAAAATATTGCTGCATTCCCCCCATCCCATGGTCTTTCGATGATGAGATAAATAGGACAAACACGCCCAATTGGGACAAGACAATAATCCCTTTATCTGGCAAAGGCTAAGCTTGACTAGCTGGCTTACCTGTTACGTCAGAGGCTAAAGGCTAGAGGGACGAAGGGTAGTAGGAGAGGAAAGGAGGATACATGCAGGAGGACCAGGTTAAGGTCACAACTTACTGAGATGAGGAAGTACAATCTACACAATAATTAAGAACACAGAGTTTATGGTTATAATATATTTTAACGATAGTCGACTGTATTGAAGAAGTACAGTGGCACTGAGTGAATAAGTGCCACAGACAGGCCTGTTTGACAATGATAGATGAGCTCAGATACATGAGCCTGTATTCACTAAGCACTGAAGCGAACAAAGTTGAAACTATAAGCACCCTGAGAGCTGTTCTTGCAAATTGCACATCACTTGTTTACCTTGAACGCTAGTGTTTTATTTGCATGAGTCAACCTTGTGGAAAATCCATAAGTCATTTACAAGGCTCTTACAGCACATGCAATGCTTTCTTTGGCATATAGTGTTAATGGCTCTGTTTGTATAATGTCTGAAATGGGCTCGAGGATTCCTCCTTATCTCTTATCTTATTTCTTCCTCATCAACAGAAAAAACGGTATATCAAAGAAGACGACAGGGGGATGTTTTTGCTTTTGTAAAGGATATAGAGAAACACAGAGCCAGCAAGTTGGAGCTGGCAAATCCCACCTGTATGTAATCTCTACCCTGTACAGGTAATGTCTTCACAACAGAAATAGAAACTATCGCGCAATCATCTCCTCTGAAGTCATCAAAGATGGTTTGATGTTCTCCTCTAAGCTGTTGAACTCACCATGAACTCTACCCGCAGTTGGAGTTTGTTTGCTGCCCAAACGGCATGCAATGCTAGGACACCCGTACTGCTCATCTCCCATGAGCTAACTCCTTAAATTGTAAGACTTGCCTCATTCCTCACAATGAGACAACACACACTACAAACCATGTGACACACAAACACCACTCCCATTGCCTCAAACTAGTTTCACCAAGGCGCTGGTTTTGGTTTTGGTAGCTGATGGGTAATTGTTCTGGTCAATCCCAGCCTTCTTTCCCCTCTTCTGCTGCCAAGAGGAAATTAAGGGATGATCTCTCCGCTCTCCTCCACTCGTCACTCCCCGAGAAAACAAACAGGAACATTTTATGGCCTGCTTGTTGACCCAAAGCCCAGGGGCACCAACAACCGGCTACTAGAGGTGTTCACTTCAGGATGAGCTACTTAAACTGATATAACAGCAGTGCCCTGTTGACGATCAAATTCCCATACAGGGATCCTAATATATTGTGGATTTAAGAGACAGTCTGGGAGAAGTGTTTATAAAGTCCAGTTCAATAAACACTATAGCTCATATAAAGTAATACACCTGTCAGATATGATAAAAGTCTATCCACAAAGATAACAAACTCTGAATCTACTGTGTGGTACCACGGCTCACACCTGTTCTTCCCTTTGGCTCGGCCCCCAGCACCGGGCCTGAGCCCCAAACAAAGCTCCTCTCTGTACGGATATGGACACTGTTTGATTCCTCGCACAGTTCCCCTGACGCTGCCTCCGTTGAAACCTAAACACACTGTTTGCTATGGGCGAAAAAATACTGTTTAAGAAGTACTGTGAAGAAGAAAGGAAAGGGCCTACCCAGGAAGACTCATCTGGTTCTAATGCAGGGCCCGCTGGTGTGGATTACAGGCACATATTACCGGAGAACCCAGGCTGACCCCTCATCTCTATCCCTGGGGAAATGGGAGCCCGCGATGGTGATGGGGGGCTGAGGGTATGGGGGCCTGGGGAGCAGAGGGGTGAATAGATGCCTGTGGGCAGGCTGCCACCCCACGATTGGTGCCGTTCTTCAATGAGGGAGTTTCTCTGAAATCTTTTCAAACACCTTCCAAAAATAGGGAAAACTATTTTTTTCCCATGAACCTCTCAAAGAGACAAAAAAAAGTAATTTCTTCAAATATTTCTGACGGTCTGTCTCGTCTTGACCAGTTTCACCAAGTTTTGGAAGAACTTGAGAGGTTTTTAACTTTTTGAAGTAACACTGCAACATGTTTTATCGCATTAAACAAAAAAAGCAGCTGTTTACTCAGCAAGCCTCTGAGTTTTACTATGTTATCCCACACTGGAAGGGGAGTTAACAACGAGAGTAACAAGCAAAGAGTGAGAGAAAACTTCAGCAGCAGCTCATAAGGTTGGCAAAATATCACATGGGTGTTTGGCCAAATAATCATCTCAGCTAGGAAAACATTCTTATAAAAGCTGGGATAAATCAAACAAGATGCAAAAAGCACAATAATCATCCAAACAGAATGGACAGGAACAGGAACAAACAACAGGACATGACTTTCTTCAAGCCATTTCCTCTTTGCATCTGCAATGTTACATAAATGCCTAATTTCTTTCAAATCCATTTCATAATAAAATAATTAAAATGCCAAAGTTTCAGCTCTTACCTGTAGTATCTGGACTGTAAATAAGTGGAGCAGACTGCTTTTGACACATGGCTGGCGGAGCCAAAGTCAATGACTTTGACCCGATAGGGCTGTCGAGACGGGTCCACCAGCATGATGTTCTCTGGCTTCAGGTCAGCGTGGATCAGGCCCAGGCTCTTTAGTTTCATTAGCGCTGTGGCCACCTGCTGTAGCACGGGTCTGATGTATTTGAGCGGCAGAGGGCTGAACTTATTCTGCTTGAGGAAGTCGTACAGGTTCTGCTCCAGCATCTCGAATACCAGGCACGTGTGGTTCTTGTGCTGGAAGCACTCGTAGGCCCTAACAAAGTTGTAGTCATCTGCATTCTCCGTGCTGAGACGTGCCAGGATGCTGACCTCGATCTGACCCTGCCGTGCATACGACGGGTGATTTTTCAAGATCTTGATCGCCACAATCTCGTTGGTGCCCCTTTTCCAGCACTTAACCACCTGTCCAAAGGTTCCTCGCCCCAAGAACTCCAGCACTTCGTAGGTGTTGGTCATGGAGCAGAGAACCTCATGCTGAACCAGCTGGTAGTCCCCCTCGCTGTTGGAGCCGCTGTTCTTGGACGTTGCAGTGGAGGTGGCGGTGGCCACTGTGGCCACCGTGGCTCCACTGGCTGCTCCGTTCTGGATCATCGATCGGCCGTGCTCCTCAACGATCTGCACACTGCTGTTGTTGTCAAGCTCCTCACTTTTGCGTTTAAGCCCGCATCGCTGGTAGGTGTCAAGAAGACTGACCGTGCTCCGGCGCGTCAGGTTGTGAAAAGCAACCCCGCCACCAACGCCACTGCCGCCGCCGCCACCTCCACCACCACTACTGCTGCTGTTGCTACCTCCACCCGCGCTGCTCAGCAGAGACGCCAAGGCCCCCGAAGTGCTGCTTACTGAGGCGACCACAATGTGGCCCACGCTGGCTGGGAAGATGAGTGCCTGCTCGTACGGCAGGGTGGAGCTGGCGACCTGCAGGGAGCTGTTGATGCCGAGGGGGCCACTGGCTGCCGACAAGTTCTTGCTGCTGTTGTGGCTGTAGACTTTGCTGTGTGTGCCGTACCCTGTCATATCCCAGTTACAACTCTGCTCCACCTTCAGTTTCTTCACGCTAAAGAAGGCACTTGATTGGAGAGTGTGAGGGGAGAACACTTGCACTTGCGAGGCCATACCTGTAACAAGAGGGGGGCAGAGGGGAGGGGCAGAGAGGAAAGGGGGGGATGAAAGGGAGAGGTTAGGAAATTGAGAGTGTCTGAAACACGAGTCGTAGCCAGTAGCTTTAAATAAAGACAGCTTGGGTCAGAGCAGGTTATTAAAACACCAAGCATAAACGCTGAATCTGATGAGTCAGCATATTAACCTTTTGAGCTCTTTACCATCACAGTAAAGTAATAAGCATTAAATAACCTCCAAAATATCCCAAAGCATTCATTGCTTTGGCATTAAATTGTTTTATGTTTCATGAAGCATTTTTTTTTATCAGATACTGCGTCATCAAAACTCTTGGTAAATTGATTTGTTTTTAAATAAACTGACTTTTTTTTATATTGCTGTATAACATAAATAAAAGCTGGAATGCTTAGCAGAAAGATAAGCTCAAAGTAAAATCGATGAACAACTCCATTGTTGTGGTTTCTGTGTTGCCGTAGCAGCCGAACTGACCAGGATGTACATTGAGCTAAATTAAAAGTTTTGCGAGATCTCGCAAAACATTATTATTATTATTTTTTTCAAATAATTTTTTTTATTCTTCTCCATGTCCCCTAGGGGGCTCCGTCATTCCCCCACTGTTCCCATCTGCAGGGAAGTAAATAGGCTGAGGGAATACTAAAATAATATCCTTTCATGGGACACTCCAGAGAGGGCAGAGCAACCACAAACCATACGCAAAAACAGTCCCACAAAATAGTCTCAAGGAATGATTGCAATTTCCTTTCCCACTACTCTGCCCAGCCGTTGCATTTATTACTACACAATTACTCACTTTAGAAAAGGTGGAGGAAGAAATGTGGTTAAAGCAACTATGAGAACAGGAGGGGGGCACGGAACTCCCTCTCAGCTACAGATGCAGAAGGCAAAACAGAACTGTAGCGAGGCTGTGCTCTGAACTCCTGGGAACAAGCTGCCTCAGAATAAGCAAACGCTTCTCCAAGCAAACAACTGGCCAAAAATAGTCCCTTTCTTTATCTCTTGCTTTGCAAACAGGCTTGTTTGTATCATTGAAATGATTATTACAGCACAAGGAAGATTATAAGAGACGTCTAGCAATGCTATGTTTAAACAGTTTCCAGTAAACCCAAAATGAGTTCAATGCTAACAAACTAAGTCTGTCTTTGCCAACACCGATGCAATTAGAACTCGCTGTTGATCAACTGATGCAGGAATCAAAGAACGCTTCAGTCGCAGCTCGCACACAAACACTAACGAAATCCATGCATGCAGACAGCCTTTAAACTTTTTTTGCTGCTTTTGTGTGTTTAATATACGTCTTGAGAACTGGGAAAGTTTTGTTCTGCTCAAAGATAATTGGAGGAGCGTTCACCTCCAAGATGGAAGGACTTCCAAAATGGTAGGCTCTCTAATGCGGACAGAAAGCGAAGAGGAGGGGACGTGCCTGGTCACTTTGTCATCATTAGCCCTTTGAGTAGTGATGATGATTAATTCAGTAGGAAGTTGGCAGCCCTCCACTTTACTTTGCCTCATTTGTTATTTTGAATCTCTCCTAACCTCTTTTCCTTTTCCTTTTTTAAGAATTTTCTTTTGGCCCTCTGTAGCCTAACTTGAACTTATTAGTTATTGGCGCGGTCAGGTCTTAACCCTAATGAAGCAGGATTGAAGCTGCACATAAGAGAGCCAACTGTAAGCTTGGTAGGATGTTGTACATTAGCTATAGCATAGCTCCTCCATGCTTACTGACAAATGTTTTTAAGTCTCAACTATGATAATTGCACATATGAAAAAAATCAACTTTAAAAAATGGTTTTGAGTGCCTACGGCACATGATGACCAGTCGTGTAGTGCAGGGAGGTAAGGAAGATCGTCCACTAGGCTATTAGGGGCAAGGCTCTCTGCTAATCACATAAACCCTGGAAGCCAGATGTCACTCCTTGGATTACCAATTCCTGTGCCTGGACTTTACGCTAAAAATAATTTGAATGATCGGATGGCGTCACAGAGCAGCGTCAGCAGTGTGTGACTGAGAGTCTGACAGGATAATCACAGACTGATGGACACAGAGATGGATGGACAGACACAGAGCTGGCTTGTTCCTCTTATGGAAAATTCCAGCATTACATATCTGCCAACATTATTATGGATAGCTCAGGTTTTACAAGGCCAGATTGAGGCTAGCTGCTCTTTGCATTAGCATCACATGAATTCCTCTTCAACCCTGATCTTAGTCATTCATTGACTCAGTTTTAACACTGTGGTCAAAGAGTTCATTTGACATGGTGCAATGAACTGAAGGCCACACATGTTTCCCTAAAATGGGAAAGCTGACAGAAATATTTAGAAATGAAGAGGACATTTTTGAAATTCTGCACAGCTGGTTTTTGCCACAAAACTTAAATGTGTACAAACAGCACCTCAGTTTACAGCCCTGGGCGGAACACAGATAAGAAATTAAATGGATCAAAAGTAAGAGGTCAAACGCCTGGAATGTTATCTCATGGCAACATACACAGGCAACTATGTGACCAATTAAACTTGATTGGGAAAGCAGCTCCAGTCTGCATTAATCATTCTTCATACACACTGAAGTTCAAACACATTTATGATCTAGAATCTGCCAAACCCACTATACTGTTGTAAGAAACAACACAAACCTTCCCATGGAAATGTCCTGTTGAAGTTTACTTGAATTTCTGAAGCCAATGCCAAGCGCAAAACTGTTAAGGTCCATTGTTGTGCATTTACAATGTTGGAATGCCTTCAGTAGCCAAGGCCTTCCATTTAGCATACCTAAAGGAACACTGTGTGTCCCACATACTGCAATTAAGCATGCCAGAGCGGCATTTTCCACTGTTTAGAGGCAGCATGTTGAAATGGTAGGAGTCAATGTTTTCAGAGAGATTATTTCTCTGTCAGGGCTTTGTTAATCTTCTTTTGGGGAGGATCAGGGACGTTTTGCATGCCATGTGAGGGCGAGAGATGTACTGAAAGGGAGGGAAGGGGAGCGGGGCTGCGAGTGGCCCTCACACTCGCCTGTGACCTGCTTCTGTTTACTCTCTTTTATTAAACCCACCATTTATACTGACAACATGACAGAGAGTATTGATGAGGACGCCTTTAGAAACCACCAAAACCTGCCAAATAGTCCTTTGTAATTACAAATAGTATTTTAATATGAAACCTGCTTATCGTTCATCTCATCCATGCCTCTGCTCAAAGCTCTGGGCTTTATACAAATCATAATTTAAAATGATTTAAATCTGAGATAAAAAATAAATGTATTACAATCCAGGGCAACTAATGATTATATTCATTATCTGTTGATTTACTTTCGATTAATCCTTTGGTCTATAAAATGTCAGAAAATAGAGAAGAAGATTCACCCAAACCATGGTGATGTTTTGTCAGCGGTATATTCAGTAAAATATCATATAGACTGAAAAAATAAGGAAATATTCATATTTATCTTCCATTTTACATGGACTTTATTTTCTTCTTAAGAAATCAGGGGTATAAGTTTAAATAGATACCTCAGCCATTATCTGGGATACTTTTCAGAGACGTCAGTCAGGTCTGTGTGGTCGATGTTCCCCGGTCTAGATATATTTGGACTTTTTCCTTAGGTCTAATGGCTACCGACAGCGACTGAGATGCTCTGATGACCCTGTCTCTTTACTGGACATCCCAGTGTCTGCAGGACTGAGGGGTGGGGAGAGGGTTGAATCACAGCCAAATGAAATGACTTCTGACTGTCTAGACAAAGCATTATAACACCCTTCGCCGTAGTTTGCATGTACTTGCCAGAGCACTTCTCACTGCACCTCCATTCCTTTTTGAAACACCTGACACAAACTAGAGGGAAAAATACTTAATGTCTCTTAATAAAATATAAGCAGAAGAGCTTCAGTTCACCATGTTGAGAAACTCTGGAGGAACATGATTGTTCAAAAAGACATTCCTTTATTTGGAATGATAGTGTCTTACAGTGAGTCCATACTTTCCCATAGCGGATCCATTGGGTTGACTTAAGGGATGAGACTATAAAAAGCACTCATATCATGGAGAATTTCCATTATTGTTTATTATTATAGTGAATATCCTCATGAAAAAGCTATCTAGCTCGCTATCTTGGTAGAGATACAAAAAATACATAAATGATCATAAAACAAAAAGATAAGACTCACAAAGTCACAATGATGCCATTTTGTTTAGTTTTTTATCTAAGTCAGTTGACCTCATGAAATATAATGACCGTATTTAAAATTGTTTTCCATTTTAAGATTTTGAAGCATATTTTGGTGGGACAATACGTTCATCAACATTTCTCTGGCATGTATAATCATGGCAATCCCATTCCTGCCACTCAGTTATCAGTTTCAGTATAGAAGCATCTGCAATTGCTTAATTCATTCAAGTTTTATTTTCATTTATCATCCATCTGCATTTAAATGTAAAGGGGCATGGGCATAATACCCAACAAAACCACTGGTGGAAAACCTGTAGCAGTGACTTTCGGGTTAAGCACAACAGTGAACGCACCACTGAAGAGGAACATATTGTCCACACTGAGCAGTCTATCCTGGAGTTCTGCCCTCAGTAGGGGAGCTGGAGCTCGACACGGCATGGTCTCTCTCTCTCCATCTCTCTGTCTCTCTTTCCCCCATCCACTATTGACCACCCTGTCTGCCTTTTTAGCTCTCTCATCTCTGCTTATTTATAGAATAATGCATCAGACAAGCTCATGGGGAGATACTGCCATGCAGGCTGCTGCTCCATCAGCCTGCATGCTCAACTGCCCACAGTATTTGACCAGTCGGAATTGGCTCGCCATGTCTCTAGCTGCTCTCTTACAAACGCACAAAAGAGGGGCAAATATCCATCGAGCACATTGACAGCGTAAGAGGAAAATGTAAATGTTGTTTGACAGACGCCACAGGACTCGTAAATCAGCAACATGCCGGCAGTAAATGTGACACTCCCTCAACTCTCCCTTTCCTGGAAGCAAACAGCCAAAGATACAACATGTTGTGTTAGCTGCAAGATAACATGATGGGTCAGCACTCGTGCAAATGCACATGCTTAGATACACAAGCAAGATCAGAGCAATACTAACAAGCATTTCTCTCATAAACTAAGCAATAATAACTTGTCTAGTTGAAGTAAAAAAAAATAACACTTCTAACCTAAAGTAAAGCAGCTAAACCTGGCCCCTCTGGGTAACTGACGCTAGATAAGGAGGGTGCCATAAATGCTGTAAGTATGGTCGTAAAATGGCTGGTGTGAGACAAAAAACATTTGCCTTGTTTATACTGCCAGGTCAGCCTAACCAGGCGCTGAACCAAGGCACAGGGTGGAGGAGAGGAGCGCGAGATGAGGAGGAGCGCGAGGGGGGAGGAGAACTGGCTCGGCAGAGAGGCTCTGCTTCAGCTGGATTTCTTATTAATCAAATCACGAGTGTAGCAAGTGTACAAAGCACAGCAACCAACTTCCTCCCCACCACGAGAGAGAAAGAAAGAAAGAAAGAAAAAAAGGCCTTGTAGAAAAGACCCTTGCTGCAGCAGAAGTAAAACGCTGAATGTAGAACAGAAAAACAGTTTGTTCTGTGTGTGCGAGGCCGCCTGTGTGGCAGCTTATAATGAAAGGAAAACGTGAGCAACCACAAACCGATGGCACCTGTTAACTCACGGCTCCACTGCACTACCATTGACATCCACTGCATACATCACGCTGTGCTGACTACACTTGCAAACACAGTGCTGGGCCATGCAGGGACACACACACCTGATAAGCAGCAGTTCTCCAGAATGCTTATCATGTACACACAGCGAGAAACGCCCCACTGCACCGCACTTCCTCTTATGTCATTAGGATCAACAATGACAGCTGGACACAACGTTCAATAATGAGATCAACATATGAGAAGTGCAAGCAAGAAACACTAACCCAACACAGACAACAATGGGGGAGGACACACTGATGAGTACAATGTGGGAAGGAAACATTGTACAACGGCAAATTGATTTGGGAGGAGGCCAGAGCGGTATAGATTTTGTAGCGTGCTGGCTATGTTGCGCTGTAATCTACAGTGAACGGCGGCCTTGTTTTGCTGCCCTTGCAACGCAAAGCAACCTGAGGTTTGGTGCTTCAGTAAGTGAAGGACAAAAGCCAGTGATATGCAAACACAAAATGAAACACGAAGAGGCACACACATGCATACATACACAAACACAAGGAGCCAGACTCCTGTTGGCTACAGGAGGAGAATGAGGTTTGTAAAGGAAGAACCTTTAGAGACAGAGACCTTAATTTTATTAATGAAGGGACTAACCTCTTCCTGGACACGCAAATATAATTGTATTCTCAAAGAAAAGTTACAGCAGAAAAAAAATATCCATGTGATCCTTTTTATTTATGAGTGGGCTGCCTTATGTATTTCGAACAGGTATTCACGAGGTGAGGTTCAGATTTGTATTAACCCCACTAACATGATTATTAAATCTGAAGAATTAGATTAATAGTTGTTTTTTACTACAATTTTGGAGTTTGTATGTAAACTATTGATTTAAAGTGCAAATTAAAATAAAATCGAACTGCTGCAGAGTAAAACTGAAAGCAATCGATATGGAAAGTGGCATTGGAGGTATCACTACACGGCATCATTGCCCCCACCCTGCCCTGTCCCACGGAACAGACTACTAAGAATTGGTTTTGGGTGTGTTCTTGAACTCCGAGGTCAAAGTCTGCTTCTGCTTTGATATCCCACAGCTGCAATAATGCCCTTCTTGCTTGTTGGATGCACCCAACACTACACAAACAAGTCTCTCTGGAAGTGAGCAGAATGTGTGTGTGTGCAGGTGTCAGTACAGGCGTGTACCCACAGACATGCATCCTTGCATTTCTGGAACTCCAACCGGTTACTTTTTCTAACTTACTCAACTATGTCAAAGTGCTAATGTCTTAGTTGTGTGGTAACAACACACGAGTCACTACCCCAACTCACACCCAGAGGGGTTTATCTGAAGCTCCACCCCTTGGAAATCCTGCGATGAACCCTGACAACAGAGAAACCAGTCCAACCTGACCAGGCACCTGGGGACCAATCACACTCAGGCAGCGGCACCACTTCCTGTATTTCCAAAACACAGCCGTACTTGTTTGTTTGATCCACATCTGGTAATAATAAACTACCACTGTCTGGCTGTTAGTGTCAGCTCTCAGTTAGTTGAAAAAGAGGAATCACTTTTTTTGGAAGATATCCTCAAGCCGTTGTATCAGGATGAGTCGCGTCAGTGAAATTGATAGTTATTAGTGCTGATGCCTGTGAAAGAAAAGCCCACTTTTTAGTGCCCCAAATACGACAGAGTGAGGAAGAAACAGGCCACTTCTCTTCACATCAGAGCTCTTTATAACCCCCAAATGCGGTTGGCCTCCTGCTCCCCTGTCTCCCCAACTTTACTTCACCTCCCAATGCTATCAAATACTAACAGGAGATGGTGCACATGCCTCCCCAGGCGACAAGAGTGTGTGGTATTTCAGCAGACTGTGTGAAGCTGCTGCTTTGTGCCTATTAAGGCCATAGATCAGACTAATTTAGACTACTGAGGCCTTTTTTCTCTCTCTTAAAATGCCTCAACATCCAACCCTGCTCATACTGCAGGCGACTCATCCATATACATGCTTGATAAAATGTTTTTAATCTCCTAATCTTTTTTCATCGTTATTCTTTTTAACCCTCCTTCTGTGGCTTTCTATCTTTGACAGCGTAAGGAGGCCCACTATGCTATATATTCAAACAGCTTTCAAAAGATTATAGCAGCACACACAAACACATGCTCACATACCAATTTAGCAAAGCATATGTGCCCTTAATCCAACTGACAGTGTGACGTGAACAGGGCTGTCTTGAGTGTTTTTGGCCACAGAGCTGAGGTAATAAAGATGGCTAGCCAACATAGCCTCTGTGTCTGATTTAGCGTGAAAAATCATGGCTTTAGCCGATTATATTTACAGTGTCCTCACATTCGCAAATAGCAGCCAAAGCCAGGCAGGAAATGGCTATTCTGACCGTTGGTTTAACGCCCACACACTGAGTATGCAGGATCACACATTTGAATTAGATGGCAGAAACACCTTCAAAAGAAGAAGAGTTGTTGGTTTAGTTACTGGTTTTAGTACTTCCTTGGTAAATTACATGAAACAAGATCCATTTACTGTAAGAATTTGCCAGTTTGGGTCTGTTCCTGTGTTCTGAGCTGTTTCTAAAGTCCCGGCTGAGTAGTGGTTGAGAGGGATTTCAACAGATGGAAAAGATGACCTGTGGGAAGCTAGTAAATAATGATTAATCATACTGTAAGATGCTTCACTGTGAAAAAAGATGGGAATGCTATTAGTGAGTTAGCCTAGCCGATGTATTTGTTGTCCAGGCTATTGAAACGTTGAGGGGAAGTGAAAGAGGTTAATGTTACTGAAACGGATGGCACTTAACTGAGCATTAAGTGATATCCATCTCAGCAACAACAACACGTCCAAATATTTTTTAGTCGAATGCTTATGAATGCAGAACTCCTCCTCACAAAAACAAAATGTTTTGCCTGGCCAGGATTGCTTTGGTTCAGTGAAGGAAAGAGAACAGGTTCACATGGCTAAAGGTCAACGGTTAGCCTTTCTCTGGGCTAGCCTCTCTAAAAGGATGGAGGGGTGGGAGCATATTTGAGTGTGTGTTAGCAGCTGCTGGGCCCCGTCAGGGGAGCGGAGGAGACCGGGCGCCTATCCTGGCGGTGCTGATCCCAGATGTAAGAAGGAGACAGGTTAAAGGAGACGAGGGGTGAGATCTAAGACCCCCAATACCGCCACTACCACGGAAATCCCTCTTAGACCACTGACCCCCATACCTCCTAACCAAGCTGCCAACCCCCCCCCCCTAAACCCCTCTGACCTCTAGCAGTGCCCCTGAGGCCCATGGGCCCTGACAAGGGGGTATTCATCCCTCCACCCAAGCTGCCCTCCCTCTCTGTCAATCCCTGTCTCCCTGCCATTCTCCCTCCCTCTCTGTCCCTCAGGCTGAAAGGGGGGTCAGTACAAAAGGCTGCCAGGCAGAGCTGCTGGCTGGCCATCATGGTGCCTGAAGCTTTGAAGTCAGGAGTGGCTCTAAAAGGTGTGCAGTCTGTTTTGCAAAACACTTGGGCCCAGAAATATAATCAGGTATTGCTGTTCATGAATTCTGTTTAGTCGAGTTACCATGAAAGCATACTTAAACTAAGACATACTTACACAGTGAGTGGATGAGTAACATTTTTCCCAACAATAATTGCTGAGAAAAAAGCTTTTTGAAGCTTGCTGAATAAAGAATAGGAATGCAAAAAAGCATAACGATTTCTATAAACTTTTATTATATGAAAACAATTTGAACTGCCATTTAACAACCATAATCATTCACTTGTATTGCAATTAAATGCAACAAAATGTCTTACTGTGAGGAGATACTTCTTAGTTAAGTTATTCTGCGCTTCTTCATGTCAGTACTGAAGCAATATTAGAGGAGCCACAAAATGTTTTAATTTAATCAATGACTTTTAACACCTCTTTCTCTCTCTACATTATCCTTTTAAAGCTCATACAAATTCAGCAAGTAATGAAGAAATAATTTTGCTCCCGAAATGTTAATATTAAATAGATAGAGACCATTTCTCCAAACTTCAGGACTTTAAATGTGTATTTAAAACGAGAGATTTCCATCAGCACGTGTAGTCACTTCTACCTCCTGTTCCTTTAGATGTGTTACTTGTTAGTCTACTAAGTATTTTCATGGAAATGCAGGATTCCAAAGAGAAACCCCGGGCTGAACCAAAAAAAAAACGTCTTTTGAGAGGGAGGGACACATCTCTAGAGCAGTCACTTTTTTTTCATTTCTAACTAGAATTGGGATGCACCATTATAATGTATTTCCCAGTAATGGTAATAACACAGCATGTAGAGAGACAATATACATGACATAAGGTAAGTATATGAGAACGAACGTGAGGACAGGAAAGGGGCTAAAGCTGCTCCTTGCCATGCCTGTTGACTCTTTTGACTACCTCGTCTTACTCTATTGCCGTCTTCTTTTTCTGTTCTGTGCCTTTTGCCTCCTGGCTCTGGACCGAAATGGGCTTCAGCGTTCTTCTGAGCTTTGAAGTCCTTTGGTTTCCAGCCAAGCGTAGCGCTGTACCTGCAGCCATCTGTGAAGGGGCCGCCAGCAGCCACCCATCGCTCCACTTCCCTTCCATGACCGAGAGGGTCCGGAGCCAGGAGTGGTGATGGGGCTGGCAGACGCACACATTGGCTGGTCATTGCAGAGCCCGTAGCTGTGTCTTTGTTAATGAATATGAGCGTGTGTACCCTAACAACGCCAACCTCAGTGGCCCAATCGTCCTGCTCAACTCAATCCATAACTGTTCATTTTATTATTTGATCAATCTCTATTCTCACCCTCCCACCCTGTCTCCTTCAGTCGGAAGAAAAGAAAGTGTGGGGGTTACGGGAGGCTTGATTAAAACCTGCGAAACCATTTCTCACTCCTCGCTTCATATAATATGGAGAGACACGGTTTGGGTCTTTTGTTTAAATGAAGTGGCTTTCAGCGCCAGAGTTTTCCTAACCATCCAGCTGTAGCACCTTACATCATTTGCCATCTTTGCACCACAGTCAGAGCTTTGTTCAACTTTCTTTAACCAGCTTCACCATGTGCATGTGCGATGTGACTTGTCAAGTTGAAATGCCAAATTAGCCAGCAGCGTCAGCTCTCTTCCAGAGGGTGCGATGTCAAATGGACTCGTAATGGGGGGGGGGACATTATCACAAACAATAGGATTAAGACCAGGGACAACGGGCGCAACAAACAAGCTGGTGGTTTAGTGTGGGGGGTTAGTGATGGCAATAACACAAGCCAGGGGGGGAGTGAGGCGGGAAGCAAGTCTGACGGGAGTCTGAGGGCTTTTTGGGTGGGGGTCATGATTAGGGAGAACAAAAAAGCTACAGTAGACCTCTCACACACACACACATAAATGGGGGCTTCCAATCTGGCCATCAGGCTGTTGTGAAGTGTCACATGGGCATGATGTGCGCTGGCCAATGGCCTCTCGGCTTATCAACAAACAGAGCGGGATGGAAGGGCAGATAAGAGCTAGATGTGGGGGCGGGGCGGACGCGGGGGTGGGAATTGGATTGGTCATTGGCAAGTGACGATTGCAAAGTCTGCATGCGATACATGGCATACGACTAACATGCAGATCATGCTCATTCTGCACTGTGCATTATAATCCACTTGAATATACTGTATATATAAAAAAAAGGAATTGACGCCTTGAGCATATAAAGTGCCCTTTATGCTCAAGGAATCCCTGTGTAATTATTGCTTAGCAGGCCCCAGTTAACAAAAGGCCTCATTCACCCTGTGCTGTGTTGAGAAGCAGTAACATGTGAACCTTTGTCTGAACCGTGGCTCTCATAGCGGATCAAAGCATTGGATGTGTCATAAGGTGCAGAGACTCTCAGTGCTTTTTCAACAGATGCTGCTCTCATCCTCGCTGTAGTGCCGTTATTACTTTACTTTTAGCAAGAGGAGGTTATCTAGATTTAAGAGAGACATTCATTTATTTCTGTCTCCCACGCAGATCCTTAAAATACAAAAAGGTGGAACATTTTTTAAGTTAATGCGGCATCCTGCTGAGAGAAGTAAAATTGTTTCCAAAATGCTACTAATCCATTTAGGGAACAAATTACACATTCAGCAGTCAAATAATTAGGGGTTGCTTGTTTTTACAGGAATCCAGGCACTATCATGGTTTTTATAAATGCAGATATCAGATACTTGTAGAGCTGCAACTGTTGAATGGTTTATCAATTAGTGGATTGTCAAAAGAATAATAACCAGCGTTTCTGATCATTTAATTATTGTTTTGCTTTTTTAATGAGAAAATGGTACAGTAGAACACTGTATTGAGTCCCTCAAATATGAAGTATTCATGCTTTTCTATGCGTTATATTCTATTGACTTAATATTGTTAGCTTTTTGAAAGAACAAAGACATTTAAGGACATCCTTGGTCTTAAAAAAATCGGGATGCACATTCTTCTGACATTTTCTGAACAAATGATGTATTGATTGATCTTGAAAGGAATTAATTGAGCGGTACAAGTTATTGTTAGTTGCAGGCCTTAATATTTGCAACTCATACAATCTTTTGTATTACAGGCCAGCAACAAGACGCCTGCTACACTGGATCCTCCTTTAACAGAGCCTGGAGTCGTTACACAGCTACTCAGAGCCAGAGGCAGCTGTTCCACACAAGCTGACACCAAACACAGTGTGAAACAACAGTGCAGGGGGAAAAAAGGCCTTCACACATGCATGACAACCAACACGGAAATGCCTTGTGTAAGCAGTCAACAGAGTAGAAGCTCCATCTCAGCCAGCCTCCCCCTTACCCTCCGATATAAAACAACTAATGTCAGCAATTGATGTGGTCTCCCGCTTCAAGGACCTCAGAGCCCAGCTTTCGGAGTCGTTTCCGAGAGAGGTCTGAAGCATATGGCAGAAGCACTAAAACAGGAGGCTTACTGACTGAAGAGAAAATGAGAATTGCAAAGTCCCATCGCATCTCAATTGAATTTCCCTCAAGCTAAAAAAAAAGAGAGAAAAAGAGCTCAAAGAATGATGTGCTGGAGTACTGGAGGCAGTTTCACTCCAGACAAATGTGCTGAAAGGAGTATATGAAAAGTTGGGACTGTTGAAATATCCAGGAAGTATCCTGCTCATATTCAAGGCTGGGCCTCCTGTGTCAGACTGGCCTCTACTAACCTGTCATTTCGGTTCAGTCTGACGTCCCCCCTTCCCCCCCTCATCTGTTTTCAAAACCCTCAGATCACACCTGTGAACTATTTCAGCACATCAGAGAGCTCACATATCCCCTCGTCTTCATCTGAGAGCTACACACACACCTTGGCTTAAACAAAACTCACATTCTATCTCCCTCCAAAGCCTCTGCTTTTTCTACTAAATGCTTCAACAAATCAATAGCACAAAGAATCCCTGAACACTGGATTTCTCTTTCCTTTTCAGATAGGAAGCTTTGAATAATACAAAACCGATACTTGTAAAGACAGCTTATCCATTTTCATAATCCTGCGGAGGAACCGCCTTCAAAACCACAAGTCATGAGGTGATGTATAGGGTCAGCAAACAGATCAAAACAGCTGCTGAGTGACAGTGAGAAACAAGAGGTAAACATTCACAATGGTACAAGGATTTGAGTGATGACTGCTCTTTCCTGTGAGCCATTTAACTATCATCCCTCCGCAGGTTTTCCCTCTCTCCGTTGTGGACAGTGAAGAGCTAAACACACCACCCTGCTTGTCATAACAGTCAGGAAGAGAGACCCTCCTCGCTTCCCCTGACTCTAACACGGGCTGCGGCCCCCCCAAAGGCCCCCAGGGTTCTTCCTGCAATTCTAATCAAAGTTTAAAAAGCTGCAACCTTGGAGTCTAAGCCTGGGTCGCGGCCTGTGAGGAAGATATCAATCAAGCGGGTCCAAACAAGCGTGAGAGGGAAGCGGGAGGGAGACGGAGAGTTGAGAGCAGTTTCTGGGAAAGCCTTTCCTTCTGTCCTCAGAGGAGGAACTTCCTCTAAAACAAGGGCAGGGTGTACTCCCCATACCTGGAAACCATGGTAATTCAAAGTTGCATTAACTCATAATGGCCGTGTGGATGGATAAAACATTCATCTGCCTGTGATGCTGCAGTGTCTGTCAACACTATCATCATCATCAGCCTCTGAGTCATACTCTGTCCGTTTTTCCAGGTGTGAATGAATGAATGAGTCCTCTCTGGAATATAACGGCTGACCTGCAAGAGGCAAATTAAGTTGCCTTCCTGCCTGGTGCCCAGCTCTGCAGCCGTCTAATCCTCTTGCAGGCCTGCCCTACAAATGGGTTGATGGCACATGTGTGCGGACGCAGATAGAGACAAATGCACACATGCAGGCAAGAGCACACCGCACAACCAATATCTAGCCAGGGAAGAGAGCAGGCGGGCAGGCAGGGTTTGCGGTGTGTGAATATTAGCTTTTCCACAGCTGGGGGCTGCTGGACCTGCTCCGTTCATCCGACATCCATCAAGGTGTCAGTTTGGGTTATGAGAGAGGGCTCCCAGGGTGATCACACCGCCGCCTGATGGCCTTCTGTCTGGGCTGAGAGGACCAAAGGCAAACACCGAAAAAATGGAACAAAAACACGAACATGGACACAACCGTGACTATCAGCTTCTAAACATTCCTGAAAGTCTCCACCGTGTTAAAACACATAATTCCTACTAATGTGAAATCAAGTTAAGCAAACAAATGTCTACTGTAAAGTGTTTTTCCTCAACAAGCTCAACTCTTTACCATCAAAGGAAGCAGTTCATCATATAGATTTAAGTTATTAGCTGCCCTGTAGCCCAGGGTGAGTAATCACCATAATAGCCGGTCTAATTCTACTCTGTGCCTGGCCCCCCCGAACCCATTTTCCATAGGAGACTTTGGTCATTTCCATGACTGCTCTACATAACAGGCCTCTCCAACACTGAGGAGGACAGGCAAGGTAATTAATTCCCCCTGCCGCCTCCTTCTCTTCCCTTCTCCTCCTCTGCGTGGTGAGGGGGGGAAGCCGGGGAATGTAATTTACACTAATTACCTTTTTGCATAGGAGTCTCATTTCAACTTTCCTTTTCATGTTGAAACGCCTGTCGTCTCGAGCCATGCCTGTAGGCTTCAACACCCATGATGAAAAATCACCACGATGTTTCTATAGTGACATGACATGACTGCAGTGAGGAGTCTGTAACAAACTCATAATACTGTATCTTCTTCTATAGCAGCATATTTAATAACCTCAACATTCTATCTATATATTAGAGCATACTTCTGTGTGTGATATTTTTTATACCACTCTAAAATGTGTAATATCACTTTTCAATAGTTCTTTTTTCTCAATAGTAGTTTTTAATAGAAAAGAAGGGCTCCCCTTTTACACCAGCAGAGGGACTACAGAGTAGACGAGAAGATATCAAACATTGGGTTGCTCTAAAATAAATATTAGAAATATAAGGGGTCATCATTTGTTTTGTTTGCATAAGCTTGTGATCCGCATGTAAGCCATCTTGATAAATACTGTTACAGGTCATCTGTCTTATTGTAGGCTATGTCAGAAAAGCATCTCTACGGGTTACAGTAGGTATATTTCTGAATGAAACATTACTACAGCGGAATTAAAGCAACATAACGTAACATCGCAATGTTATTATACTAAAAGCCGTCTTTGATAATACAGTTAATTATATTAGTGTAATTTGGGAAGTAGCATTTATCCTATCCACTGTGCACAAGATCATGCACGGAATATAGTGGCAATGTTTAACATGTATAACCAACCTTGCAACGAAGTAAACACATTGTTTGTGTGTGTTAGACTCTCTTAGAATAGAAGAAACACAAAACCTGTATGACAGCAAACAATTTAGGGAAGCATGCAGGGTAGCATTTTTTCAATTGGATTAGTCACAGCTGCTGTAGCGATAGCGAATACACGCTTCTATTTAAGCTTGCCTCGTTTTTCCCGGAATAAAAAATAAAAAATAAATGTTTAATTCACAGATGCAATTAACGATCTAAAGTCAGTCTGTGTTAATAATGGTCTGGAATAATCGGAGATAGGAGAATGACATACTGTAGGCGAGACTCGCACTGATCGACCTTTAATTCTTTCTTCAGCAGATCTTTAATTTTAACCACGAACAAACATGATTGACAAAACAACATTTACAGCCTGTTCACTGCTTTATGTTAAAAACATATTTGTTTTTGGAGCATTTACTGCTTTATCAACGCTATTTTAACGGACACAGCTCAGTCTGGCAGCTCAATCTGAGTATTTACTCGTATTCTTTGACTAAGATTATCAGCAGTAATGCACCGATCTGCAGGCAACATGACAGCCTAGTTATGGAAGGTTTAGATAACATAATGTAAATATAGATGTAATGTTTTTACAGGAAGAGGACAGGGTGCATCCCATCTCTCTCTCCGTATCAGCCGCAATTGTATCACAATTGATACAGTAGGCTCAGTGACAGAGCTCCGCACAGGGGGGGGGGGGGGACAGCACATTTTCAAAAGCATCTTACCTTCGTATACAGGGGCCATCGGTGCAAGGATTTCTGTTATTCATGGCAGAACAATAAAGCGAGATTTCTGTTCAAAACTCAATGAAAATCTGCCATCTTGAAACAGTGATGAGAGAGTCGCCGCGGTCTCCTGCATTACTGGCCGAGTTCATTAGTGAGGAAAATGCTCATAATTCATATCCAGGCGTTTCCAAAAGGTACGGTCCGACGCGAGGGGAGCGACAGAGGACAGGCGGTGCAATGGAGAGCCGGCTGCGGTGTGTGTGTGGAGGCTCGGAGGATGAGCCGCGGACGGTGACAGCTTTACTTCAGCTATTGTGCGACATGTCTGTGGAGTGAGGAGTCTCTGCAAAAGTTGCAGTGGTCAGAGCGCAGCGAGTTTGGTGTACAGTCAGGTAGTCGAGTGTCGAGAGAGTCGATGGAGGCAACGAGCAGACGCATCAGTCTGGACTCCAAAACAAATAGGATAATAGTAATTATCATTATCATAATCATTATTTACAGAGAGATGGCATCACACAAATAGGAATAATGAGCTACAATGTGTAGCCTTTTATAAAGGGAAAAAAGGTTTCGGAAGATCGACCTTAACAGATTTTAATACGGAGGCAGTTAAGGATGATTTGCAAAAGGCAAATTATATACCAACAAAATAATAATAAAAATACCTACAATTAAACTAAAATAAGTTTTGAAAATATCAACAACATAAAAAAAAAAAAAGGAAATGCATAGTGTAGCCTACTACTACTACTATTTATAAAGTAGTTAAGCTAGTGAGTAGTAGTATCAGTCATTTCGTTTTTGTACGTGGTAAGATTTTCTTATTCTGCCCCTTTTTATTAAATATTATTGCAAATATTTTGAGTTGGACGTGTACAAACTGTAATAAAATGCTTATTACTACAGACAGCACTACAAACACTACTACTAGGCCTACTATTAAGTATTATTATTATTATTATTATTATTATTATTATTATTATTATTATTCATAAACATGTATATAAATAATACAAATAACATTCAACTTTATTTAAAAAGCATAATGTATAGCCTACAATAGAAAACAAAGCTTTTAACATAAAAGCAGATAATCATAACATTTGAAAATAAAACATTGAAATCAAAAACCAGGATCGCGTGATCACACCACTTACTGTTCCGTGCTGTAATTATTATTTGGACATTTAACAGCTGTCCATGTTATTCCCAGCCGTGCAAAGTACATCCTTGTTGGATGATTCTGCGGCTGTTTGCTCATGCCTGCGAGGCTGAAGCGCTCCTACAGTAGGCTGTATGACGACATGAGGTCTGCACAGATGAACTGGAGCGGAATCGGATTACATAGGCTCACACAAATGTGAGTAATCTGTCATTTACCAGCGACCCTAAAATGCACTCACAGAAAATATGTGCACCAAACCTCTAAATTAAACATGTCCATTTAGACATGTGGGCGGCTGTTAATATGGCAGTGCATTAGAGCAGCAGAGCTAGTTCACCCTATAGCCTACTAAAGTGCACTAAACTGAAAAAAAAATTGAAAGCTATATGGGAGTGATCTGATGTCGCCCTTGTAGGATAAAATAATCACATGTTTTCATCATAAAGTCACATTGTCTCTGTGAAAAAGCAATCGGTAATGCTCTATCTTCAGCACATACTGCATATTCTAAGCCATGCAGCTTTACAACGAGTTCTGCTATTACTCATTTGGTTTAAGTATGTCACACACAGCCTGCACACGCACCATATACACAGTATGTATATATATATATACAGCTGCACTGCACATCTAAGTGGTGATGTAAATGCAGGACATAAACGGTGGTCTTACAGGCCCACAGGGTCTGCAGACCTGTGTTTGTTTGGCATTAAAAAACCCAAGTAATGCACGTCTCCCATCAGCAGTGCATTGTTTATTCATGTGACTTCCTTAACAAAAGCCACTATGTTCCTAAAGAGATTTACTGTGTACTATGCTGTGGTGAACCGCTCAATAGTGAAAGTATGCGGAAAATGCAAGACATAATATTTAAAAAATTTAGCAGAATACTAAATATTTAGAATACCCTGAATACAGTATAATACACAACAATATGTTTGGATCCTCATATTCCTATACAGTCTTACAGTGTACTCTTTATTTCCTTCTAAATATTTTACAGGTTTATTATCATGAGTTTTATATGTTTGCCACACATTTTTCGTAGCTTCACTGAGGCCTAAGGATAAACCAACTAACAGGTTGTGCGGCACCTTAGTGGGGATTTTGGTAATAAGAAAAATACTTCTGCTTCTTAATTGCTGTTTGCAGCAGGGAAAGAGCAGGTGCCAGTCTCTTATTCAAGGGAGTTTGTGTGGCATAAAGTGTGGTGCTCAAACAATACAGGGCCCCCCTCAGGACAAATGGCCAGTTGGAAAACCCTGAAATAGAGAAATTATACAAACTATTCTCCTGTTTCCTGCAAATCTGATGAGAAACATTTTATTTAATGTTTGTACATGAATGACCAAATACATGTTGTAGTTAATGTGGATCCCTTAGGCTTTTTAGACCAATTATAAAACAGGCGCAATGGAGCAGTGAGGCGTATCCTTCACCTATTCTCAAATGTACCTACAAAACTGAGCATCCATTGTTTTAAAGAACTATGATTTTTTTTGTTTATTTACCCTTCATTTGTATTCATATTCATTTACTAAAATAAAATAAACTGCCTGTATCTCACCAACAAAAGTGAACTCCAAAATGTTTCACTTAAGGAATAAAACTATGATCATGCAACCGTTTATTAATCCATTGTTTACATCCCACTTTGGCCAATCAGTGTATTTTCCAAAAAGTCAGAACAAAGCAATCATGCCCTGAAGTTTCATTACGCCCAGTCAGGGGTGTTGAAGACATTGTGCGTGACAGACCAACAGATGATGACCTGTTGAACAGACAGAAAGACAGACAGATGGGCCGGGGTAATTACGACGGATTAATGGATCTCCCTCCCCCCAAGTTCATCGTGTAGGACAAATGTGTCACAGGGTAGGACTACAAATCCCAGAGAGGGTCAATACCACACATGTTGGTGCATGTGGATATACAGTATCCTACTTAATTTAGAAAAAGGTTGAATAATAATTAATAAGGGATAAGTGGTTAAAAGGAAAAGATAGCTGAATGGTAATGAAATGTAAAGATTTTATAATAATTATAGGTTAATAAAAGTTACTATAGTGTTTATGTTTGAACGTTTTCATTCATATGTCTGTCTCACTGTCCATTCTGGTAAATGTATTTCACAACATCTACTTAGACTAAAGGATAACTGATTCGATTTTGGTGGTCAAAGGTTCACCTCACGAAACACATTTCGTCCATAACTCTAGAGTTCATATGCTGATTATGACATTTTCACGCAAAGGTCTAATATGATGCAATTATTGAAGTGATGACATTTGTTCACCTAAGGGTAAACTGAAAGCCGGCAATTCTTGTCTATAATATTTAGGAATAAAAACAAAGTTATGATGCTCCCGGCAGTGCAGGATGTTCAATTATTTTTAATAGGGCCCCGGGCCTGTAGGGCCACCACTAGAACTAACTGGTTCTTTAGTCATAGTTTACACATCATACCATGAGACTATCTCTTTCCTGTGCCCCTTGTTTGTACCATTGATGGTTTAATAACTGCACAATTTACTTTATACTTAAATAACAACTGTTATATTAGAGTAATTAAACATAAATCAATTTGATCAAATATAGCTTGATATACAATTGTGTACGGCATGTAAAATATCAAAGCCAGAGGGCTAACAGAATAAAACTGTATTTTTTGTTTGACTGCACCTGTACCTCTGAATGATTTTGGTTTACACATGTCATCCCAGTTCACCTGTTTGTTTACAGTCTCTGTTATATGATACCTTATTCTCTGGCTGACTATAAACTGTAATTTATTAAATATACACATCAGATAGAATTAAACCAACTGTAATTATACAGACTTACAGAGTGTATTTACTCACCACTGACTTCTGCTAAGTAGATGCTCCTGATTGTGTTGACAAAGGACGGACTGCAGCCTGCAGAGTTAGAGGATACACACGTTCTAAGTTTAAACAGAAGTTAAGTCTCGTTAGAGTGTGGTTGCGTCAAGGGTACACAAAAGAAAATGCCTGAACTAACAAATATTTAAGAATGACTATCACACAGCAGTTCCCTGTACTTGTGCGTCGTATACCACTCTTTAATTATCTCCTCTGCCTCATAATTGTTTAGGTCCATCTTATATCCAAAAGTGAGTTACGTAGGTGGTCCTTTATAAATAAATACCTCTTCCCATCTCTCATTATGCTCATTTAGGCTGCATGTGTACTCCTTTGAAAACTCACTTAAAGGGAAGTCAAGGAAAGCAAACATCTTGTGTTTTCCTTCTGCCCCCTCCTGTGTCAGTGGAAAACATGCTCAGTTGTTATTGACCGTATGACCTCTTTATAGTGCTGAAATAGCCTTTGTGCCGATTCAGATCCTTAGCTGCTACTCCACTGTTTAGTCCCGCTGGTCCAATTATTACCTCATACATGTTAGAATCAGGGGTGTTTCTTGGTACGCTGACATGGATGATATCATTGACTTTTAAATGGACATTTCCATGGGAAAATCACTTTCTCCAAGCTAGTTTGAGGGAAAAAGGAACATGCCTCGATAACAAGAATCCCTGTTTGGTTCATCGCCCAACCAATCTGCTTTCATGCGGGACATCAACAGATGACCAGCATGAGTAATTAAAGACTTTAAGAGATAATTACATTAGGTAGTAAAAGAGGCAGGAAATCTCTGAGCGGTTCAACAATCACAACAGAGACGGCCAGCTACCCAATCACACCTTTTTGAACATTAAAGCATGGAAACATGTCACAGTATAGAAGCACAAAATACAAATATGAACCTGACAATTAGCGTAATAGGGACCCTTTAAAAAGAAAAAGTAAATATAATTACATTTTAAAAAGTACATAGGCCTACCAGGCAGCCAAATGGGCTCTGTAGTGTTCACTTTAATATTAGATTATTATCATTGATACGGTAACATATAAGATGCATGTCAGATATTAATGTTGTTGTTGGCTGAAAGTTCGCTGTTTTTTGAATAGTTGTTTTGCAGTGGTCATGAACATGTTTTCATAAGCCTATGATACAAAACTTTATTACTTTGATGAATTTCCTCTCAATAACAATCAAGCATCATAATGAACTCAGTATATACCAGAATATTCATTACACCATAATAAACACCTGATAGATGAGGAAATAAACCACAGGAAATACAACAGCAACAAAAAAAGAGTTGTTAAATGAATGAGAACTCTCCTGCTTCAAAGCTGTCTTTTCTGTTGTGCAAAATGAGTGTTTTGTGGTTTTTGTTGGTCTATACGAGCGTGCTTTTTCCTGCCTACGAGAACTGGTGGTTTACCAGGCATCTCGACAGAGTAAACAGAATTTAGATTCTTCTGAAAGTGATTCTGGCATTGACTACCTTTTTGACTGAACTACTTTTTTTAACAACAAACAAGCCGCATGAATTACAACCCAAAGCTGTAAATGATTATGAGTGTGCTTCACACGCAACAATACATACAGTTCTGTTTCCAACCATCAAGCAGTTTGTCATGCCTTGTCAAATCTAGAGCACACTGAATAGCTTCTCTTTTTATTTTGTTATTTTTTGATCACTCAGCAGTGTGTTTCTCGCAATTTCTTTTATGTGTTGCAACGTCCTGTCCCGTGCCTCCTTGTGTATTAATGGTTCTGCTGCTCACCGGGTGAGGGTCTTTGGATGTTCTTGGGTGGTTTATCATTGAGACAATGTTACAGAGGGTGGGACGTACACGGCCTCCTGGGGTCACAGTGAAGAGAAGGGTAAGGGCCCTTTCAGGCTTCAGACCAAAGTGCCGGGACAAATAATAGACATGTTGCCCTGGAAACCGACCAACTAATCTGCATGAGACGAAGCATTGTTGTAGTCCAAAAGAGATCAAATCTGTAGAAGAAATGTGTTCATCTCAAGTAAGAGGTTTGATCCCTAGTTGTACACACTATGATAAATACACTTCAAACAGAATAGCTGAGTTATCATGTATTCATTATAGAGCCATCTGACATGTTGACAAGAATTTCTTTTTTTCTTATATCTTTGTTTTACACCCTGATTTTCTTCTTTTTTCTTCTTTTATCTGCAGTTACATATAGTATAATTCCCATGTATGCTACAGCGTTTTCACAGCAATCATTTTGTCTGCTTCTGCCTTGAACAAGTGCTGCTTGTGCTCCACCAAGGGATGTTTCCTCCATTATTGAGGCTGTAATTGATTTCTAAATGTAATTCCATGTCGGGGCCAGTGGGCCGTTCACGTCAATCAAACTCTCCCTCCTCTTTCTGGCACTTTCTACCGGCAAATAAATAAGGTTGACCTTGAGATGGCGGACAAAAAAATAAATAAAGCCAAGACCAGCTAAAGGTGGTTACTGCTCTTTCCATGGTGGGGAGTTTGATTTTAATGGGCACTGCTGGTCATCTGCTGTTTAACCCTTTTGTGGTGTTCATATTTTTGTTATTCAGCCAGTGTTCGTGGGTCTGGTGGACCCGCTGCCTTTTTGGGCTTCAATTCAACACAATCAAACTATTTTACGTTAAAATACTCAACAGATGTTTACTTCATCTCAATTACAAGCAATATAAACCGCATGCATGGTTCATATTTGCCCTCTTACATTTGTTAGATCACATTAATTAATTAAAGTGCTACTCGTTTTTTTGCCTGCTGACCGGCTGGTGCTGTGGCTTGTCTTTTTTTTGCAACTAGCTGATGCTCAATCTCATCCTCTTCTTCAAAGTCACTGTCAGACTCAGAATTCTCAGAAATGTGATCCTCACATTCTGAAACATCTTCCTCTACCTCTACATCATCATCAAATGGTTCTCTCTCTTCCAGAATCATTTGCAAGGCCCTTTGAGCAGAGAATCGTTTGGCCCTCTTGATCAGTTGTGATAAGGACCCAAACTGGCAAAGCTTTATTTATTGTGTCTTGCCCCAAATCTGCAGCTTGGGTAGAGTGTGAAAAAAATAGAGATTGGTTCCCGCAAAACATAATGCGGGAAAGTGAGAGTGCAGACAGGTGTCGGTGCTTGAATGTATCAACAATGTTGCAACCTTGTGCGGGAATAGCAGGGGCAGAAACAC
>NW_011335965.1:0-2359 GCF_000735185.1 Notothenia coriiceps
TCTGACTCCCGAGGTCCTCACAGGTAGTTCTTGTCTCTGCTCGTCTCGTGTCCTCTCTGACTCCCGAGGTCCTCACAGGTAGTTCTTGTCTCTGCTCGTCTCGTGTCCTCTCTGACTCCCGAGGTCCTCACAGGTAGTTCTTGTCTCTGCTCGTCTCGTGTCCTCTCTGACTCCCGAGGTCCTCACAGGTAGTTCTTATCTCTGCTCGTCTCGTGTCCTCTCTGACTCCTGAGGTCCTCACAGGTAGTTCTTGTCTCTGCTCGTCTCGTGTCCTCTCTGACTCCTGAGGTCCTCACAGGTAGTTCTTATCTCTGCTCGTCTCGTGTCCTCTCTGACTCCTGAGGTCCTCAGGTAGTTCTTATCTCTGCTCGTCTCGTGTCCTCTCTGACTCCTGAGGTCCTCACAGGTAGTTCTTATCTCTGCTCGTCTCGTGTCCTCTCTGACTCCTGAGGTCCTCACAGGTAGTTCTTATATCTGCTCGTCTCGTGTCCTCTCTGACTCCTGAGGTCCTCACAGGTAGTTCTTATATCTGTGATGGCTTGCAGGCCTCAGGAGTTGCTCTGCTCGTCATGGTGCTGTCACTTTACTCATTCTGCATCTATTCGTGGTGCTTTTTGCATTCATTTTTATTTATTTTGCATGTTTTGGTGATGTTAGCAGTTATTCTATTCTCCACACGCACTGTCCCTCAGGAGTCATTTATTTGTGTTTGTTTGTCGTCCCTTGATTGTCGTTCTGCGTGTCCTCTCTGACTCCTGAGGTCCTTTTGTGGCTGTTATCTGTCTCTAGTGTCAGTCTAATGTCCTCTGTTAGCATGGTTTGCATCTCTATGGTTTGAATTCCTTTCTCCTTTCTCTGTGTATCTATAATCTATGCATCGTCTTTTGGTCGATTTGCATTTCTTTGTAGAGGTCATTCATTCATTTTAGTTTCTTTAAAATCACCATCCAATCTTTTGTTTTGTACAATTTGATTCCAATGTTTACAAAGTCAAACTCATTCACACACGTCAAAAAGATTCAGCTAAATAACAACATGACTCTCCTCAGTCTCACGCTGACGTCACGACTCAATGTTCACGTTTACATTTGTAATAAAGTCCCCTGCGGGCTTCCTTACATCTAAAGAAAGCAGTGTGGATACTCAGCACGATGACTGATAACTTAAATATAAATAAAGGTGTTTATATGTGAGGGCAGCTTCTGTCCACCAGGGGCCCTCACACCTGCTCACCTGTCACTAAGCATCATCTTCTAACGGGCTGATTAGAAACAGCCCATAAGGGGTCATTATTTCTGTCATGTTTCCTTACAGATAAATCACTAAATGTCATTTTAAAAGACAGTATTTCTTTAATAAGACATATTTTTCACCAAAAATAGGATAAAAATAACTGCATGAAAACATAAAACAGGATTTATACAAAATAACTTTAATATTTAATAGTAGGATTCCAATATAAAGGGATTTAAATGTTTAAACGAAGTCTAAATGCTCTCATTGTTGAGGTGTGTATGTGAGCGCGGGGACGAGCACGTGTCGCTTCATTAAATCACCAAAACACCAGAGACACGCTCGTGCACGCGCTCCAGCGGCGCGGCACCTCCTCTCCTTTCTGCGTGCACGCGCGGGGCAAGAGCGCGCGTCAGGAGGATCCAAGGACGAGCTTCAGGTCATCTGAAAGTCCGCGAGCATCCTCCGACAGACAGACATCGAGCACCGGAGAGACAGACCGGGACCCGCGAGACCACCGGGACTCAGAGACTCAGAGACACCGAGCGGCGCGTGAGGGTCGGTGAGCGCGTGCATAGGCGGTGAATCAACAGGACGAGATCAACAATGTCACCGGGGATTAATGCCGTTAACATGTGAGAGAAAAACTGCATCCCCCCCAGAATCCGGTGAGGGAACTCAACATCGTGACCTTAGATTTCCCCGCAGTTTAACATCTGATTCATTCGTTCATTAATTACTAAAAAGCACCCTGAGAGCCGCGGGCTGAACCGGGAGGATGCCCGGGATCTGAAGCTCAGAGGAGGATCAACAGGCGACCAAGCACCGGGATCTGATCCGGTACCGGACCCAGAGAGGACAGTAAGTCACTTCATCACCTGACGGCCACACAGACCATATTTTAACATTTAACATCAGTATAAAAACCCACATACTGTTTGTTTGTTTTAAAGTGACATGTTATTATATCTGACTGAAATGAACTCAAACCTCTCATGCTGCTCTCTCAGACATGTCACCATCATATTCATTTATTTAGGAGGAAAGGCTCAACATGTCTGATTCACATAATTGATTAATTGATTCCTATAATCATCACCTGACAGACTCCCGAGGTCCTCACAGG
>NW_011335965.1:2383-4662 GCF_000735185.1 Notothenia coriiceps
CCTTAGAGAGAGCAGTATGGTCACGTGTTTGTGTTTAAAATATGCAGAAAATCAATGAACCCGTTTTTAATGTAACCTTCTGCTGCCCTTTATAAACCACAGTGAAACATAAGATAACACATCCTGTTGCATCACCATCACAAGCAGATCAGAGACATGAAAACAAACAACTCTGAAATTGATATATTTTAAATTGTGAGGGATAGAAATGTAAAGATGTGAGGAGTTATGAAAGATTTAAGTGTTTAAATACAAATATTAAAGTCAGAATCCTGAGTCTGATATCAGAGTGAAGCAGCCAATCAACCACACTCTAAACGAACATTCCGAAGCACGTGATTGGTCGGCGGAAAACGTGGGAGTGGCTTAAAGAAACCATGAGTTCCATTGTCGGTCGACATCAAGCTGCTGTTTATATTTAAAGATATTCAGGATAATATGAGGTTTTGGAACAGATCATAATCACGGGGCGATGCACACATTATTTCACTTTCGCTAATATTGCATGCAGTGTGTTTGTGCTGCGTTCAGGCAGTGTGGGAAAGATATGAGACATTATTATCTCACTGGGAACAGCCGGCGTGTCTGAACTCTGAAATATCAACATGTTGTTTCCATTTAAAGCTTATAAATCACTGAAACAACAACAACAACGTGCATCAATCACTCAAGTCGAGGTGAAGCCGCCAATCGCCAACACTCCAAACGAACATTCCGAAGCACGTGATTGGTCCACAGAAGCCTTGGGCGTGGCCATTAGTTCTGTCGACTTCCAACTGTTGTAAATATTTAATGATGTTCAGGATAATATCACGCTTTGGAGCTGGTCTGAACCCCGGGGCGATGGACATTTTATTTGACTTTCAATAGAACTGTGAAAACGGTATTTCTGCTGCGTTCAGGCGGTGTCGGAAAAATCTTATTTTCTCACGCGGAGAATTCCCCTGAACACCCTCATGTTGGACCAACAGCTCTGAGAGAACAACATGTTGCTCAGAAACACCTCAGAGGAAGAGAAACGATGGCCACCATCAGAAGAGCTCCTGAATGCACCTTCTAGTTGTGAGATTAGCTCGTATGAATATATACTTTAAATCCCATCCTATGTAATGGTTTGATACGGACTGCTAATGAAAGTGAGACGCGGTGTTTAAACCTTCAGGGTGTTTCTCTGAAGCTGTAACAGAGTCATGTCTTCATCCATCCCCCGAATAAAGGAGTTATTCAATGTGATAAATCACCTTTAATACGTAACGGACAGATTATACAACCTGGAGCTCTGTGGATTTCTCAGACAAATGGTTTGTGCTGGAATATGTAACACGACATGGTTTAATAACGCTGCGATATTTTCGATCACGTACCATAGCGGTGATATTGTAGGGTTAATAATTGGTGCTTTCCCAGAATCTTTCAAATATAAATAATCATCAGTAGAGTGAATTTAATGACACACACACACACACACACACACACGCACACGCGTACGCACACACACGCACACGCTTCCATCACTTCAGGGGACAGTACATTGACTTACATGCATTGCCTGGAGACTTATCCTAACCCTAACCAAGTCTTTTCCTAGTAATGATTCCCCTCATGGGGACTCGTGTGGCAAGTCCCCACACGTGACTGTGTTAACAGATTTAGGTCCCCACAAGGATAGTAATGCTAGGTCACACACACACACACACACACACACACACACACACACACACACACACACACACACACACACACAGTCGTGACAGACGGCCATCACAGGGGCTTCTCCTTTATTAGATATTGTAAAAAAACAAAACATGTGTAACATTTATTAGATTAGATTTATCGTCCCCAGGGGGAAATTCATTTTCACAGCACTGTACATGGACACAGCATACAGACAATATATAAACAACAACAACAACAACAACAACACCAACAACAGATAGCGACACATGGCAGAACACTCAGAAGGGCCTGTTGTTAATGTCTGCAGGAACCAAGCTGTTCACAAAAAGAGCTGTGTGTGTGTGTGTGTGTGTGTGTGTGTGTGTGTGTGTGTGTGTGTGTGTGTGTGTGTGTGTGTGTGTGTGTGTGTGTGTGTGTGTGTGTGTGTGTAGCAGCAGACCGACCATGTAGCCTAAACGACAGACAATCTTTATTCTAATGAAGAGGGTGCCAAGGTCAAACAGAGAGCAGTGATGAATGGAACACACACACACACACACACACACACACACACACACACACACACACACACACACACACACACACACACACACACACACACA
>NW_011335966.1:0-1709 GCF_000735185.1 Notothenia coriiceps
TGTGTGTGCGTGCGTGCGTGCGTGCGTGCGTGCGTGTGTGTGTGTGAGTGAGTGATTGGCTAATGGGGAATGTCAACATTACCAAAGTTGCTCCTCAGCTCTGCATACTTAACAGCTTTCATTTGAGAGATCTGATTGGTTACAGTTGCAGTCCAAGGTTTCTACATGTATGCACATGTATGTTTTTGAATACATATACAATATATAATAATATACATATAAATACCTTTGACTCCAGTGTGTTAACTTTTTTTGCTACCTGAGATCTGTTCCACATGTAGATCCTCGTCCAGTATGTTAACACAACACAACATGGCTTTTGAAACTTTTTTTATCCAATGTTCATATTTTTGATTCTAATCTGATTTTGTTACAGAAATCTCTGGAAATTAGCTAATATTTGACCAGAGAATATCTCATTTGCATTTCTTATTGGATCTTAGTGTTTTTATTTTTTTGATGAATATGTAATGAGAAAACCCACTGCTCCGGACAAATAGGACACGCATTTTTTAATTGGTTCTTACTGGTTTTTGTTTTGCATTCTTCATGAGAATTTTTGTGAAAACTCTTACATTTTTTTTATTGAAAAGTATCGATTATTTTCAATAACTTCCATGCCAATTACCCAGGTGCAGCGTTGTACTGAACTGGACACGTAGGCCACACCTCTTTAACACATAACATTTCAGAAAACTTGCAACACAACAAATATTTGTCTTGATGTTAGAAGTCAACTGGTGAAATGTCACTGTGATACCTTTGATTTAAATATTTTACCACATCCACCTGTAGTTTCTCCCATTCATTCCACACACTGTTTTTGGATGTTTTCCATTATTATCCATTAATTGGGGCTCAGGACCAGTGCTTCCTCCCTGTGCAGGAAGTGATAATGTAACATATTAAATGTTACACATGGTGAGGACATCTTCTCTTGTTTCCTGGTGTGTTAGCAGGTTACAGGGGCCAGATCGTGATGGGAGGAATGGGAGGGTGAATTCCCAAAAGGCGAGGTGAAATCCAGGCGGGATTGAGAGATAATTGAGTGAAGCTTCCCTCCGGCAGAGTAACACAGCTTCTCAGTGTTTCTTTCATAATGAAGTCTGCTACTGGACGCTACTTTTTCACCCCCAGGTTATACCCTCTTCCTGTGTGTCCTCACAAAAACCAAGGTAAAAAAAACAAAAGCTGTGTGAGCTCTACTGGGAAACTAATTGTGTCAATCAGACACATGTCCATGCTCCAAAACTTGAAGATGTCCATTTATACTTTATCAGCTGTCGTGGGTTGTTATCCAAGTCCAACCATAAGAATATAACACAATAGAAATACAGACATACCAGTGATTGTAGTTACAATTATGACTTTGTACAACAGTTTAGGTGACAGAATACAAGCGACATGACAGATAATGATTGAATTATATATATATTTATAAATATTGATCATGGTGTGTGGATCTGTGTCCAACAAGGATTTTTTATAAAGTCTGTAGAGTACCGTTTGAGGGTTGGCACTTCTCTGCAGCTCCACAATACTTAATTCAGACATTTTCAAAATACAAATACGAACCTGAAAATGAGCGGAATAGGGCCCTTTTAAACCCAACACACACACACACACACATACACACACACACACACACACACACACACACACACACACGAAGCAATATAATATAATATTGTTTTTTTTAGTTTGTATCT
>NW_011335967.1:0-3383 GCF_000735185.1 Notothenia coriiceps
CTTAAATTGAAACCATCCATTACTGTTGGCTTGACCATTAATGCGTAACTTTAAGCTAACTATTTTAACAGTATAAACATACATATTAAGCTAACTTATCAAATCATTTATCTAGCCTATTAGCCTACTTTTGACTAACTATTTCACTGCTTTATCAATACAATTTAACAGTTTCTTCCATAACAGGATGCTAATTATTTCATTTAATTTCAAACCTTTATTTATCCAGGTGTATCCCATTGAGATCATTGGTCTCTTTTTCAAGGGAGACCTGCTCAAGTAGGTTCCACATGAAACATAAAAACATAAACAGAACAACAAAAAAGGACATCATACAGCATCAACAGTTTACATGCATATTTAGTTAACTATTTAGCTATCTAGACTTCTACCTAACTTTTGCCCTCCTTTATTAATAATAACTAACTAAGCTTATTATGGAAAAAGTTGAACAATTAAGTTCAGTTAACTACTTCAATAATTTATCCATTACATGCGCTACAACTGACCCTCAGGTGGGTTCACAGCCAGTCTGCTTATTAGCTGCTAACAGTCCATTTACTTTTATGTAGATGTTTTCTTTCTTTACTAACAAATAAATGAATATATATCATATAACATATCTTCTCTCATCCCCTTGCAAATGCAGAAGTACCAGGGGGGCCATCAGTGATCTGGAAAGATGGAAGTTTTAACCATATATTGCATTTAGATGGAATAAGTAAACGTGCTACCCACAGGCAGCAGTAACTCAGACCTTGCATTCATTTCACCATCAATATTTCATTTCCTCCCGAAGGCCGCTTACGAAAGACGAAGAAAGTCAAGGATCTTTACTGAAAAGCAGAGAAATGGAGACAAAACAGACAAAAGGGCCTGGATATATGTATGCATTTGAATGCTTCATGTATCTGTGTGTGTGTTGTGTGTGTTGTGTGTTGTGTGTGTGTGTGTGTGTACAGTTAGATGATGGTGGTGGAGAGCACTAGAAGCAAGTCTCCTACAGATGGAGGTTTGTAAGGTATGTCTAACTCATCTGGATGGTTCTTGTACATTCATGTGATATCAAGCTGGTTGAAGAGGCATGCACACAGCTATGTTTTAATGTTTTAAACACCAAAGTATGTTCAGTATGTCACTACAAGAGAGAAGACTTTATGCAACTCTGACCCCAGAAGCAAAACCATATCATTTGATCCAACTAACCAACAATTTGGTATTTGGATGTGGACAAGGATGGCAAACGCAATAGAAATGTGGCCCAGTGCAAGGGACATATAGCCTATTCTATCCGCTATCTGTCCATAAACAGGCTCCAAGGTGATAATCCTACATTTTAACAACAAGATTCATCTTTTTTGGCTAAATCTGTTCTGTCCCTCATTGGTATCATTTGGCCTAATATAGAAAAAATCCCAATTTGTCCGCCTAAATGAGCCCTTGAAGGTAAAGTGTGCTACTTTTTGTATGCATGTCCAATCAGTGTTCATGGTAGATGCAGCAATTAATTACTAGACTCTAAATGAAAGTTTCATTACCGTGCAGTTTTCCTTGCATCAAACTGCGTCACTGTCATATCAAATGACGCTGCTGGATGCAGAAAGAAAAACAGATTTGCAGATTATGTTGGTAAAGCATCCACTGAGGAATTTATGTCTTCAATCGCCTACATTTACCTTGGAAATGTAGTGGATAGCCAAATCAAAGGCTGCATATTTACCAGTTTAATGGTACAGAAATCATGTCCAGGTAAAGTAAAACAATGCACTGCGAGACATCAGGTAAATATTCCATCAATGGCATCTCGTTCAGGAGACGTGGCTGTTTATTTCTTCGTGCTGTGTTTCTGTTAATTCCCATATCTCCCCCTGCAATGACGAGCAGAAATCTCTCCTCACTTGGGTTTCTCTGCTCTCTGCTCTCCTGTCTCTCCCACACCCTCCCCCACCCTCCCTCCACCACAAGGGGTTAATTAAAACTGATTGGGTCCTCTGAGAACACACCTGCCTCTGACAGGTAAGGTATCGGGCTCATATGAACCGTGTGTGTGTGACTGTGTGGATATATGTGTGTGTAAGCACATCCTGTGCTAAGCTGTTCAAACAGTCCCATTAAAGCGCAATGATCAGCAGGCTCGGGGAGTAATGGATTACATGTAACTAGATCACATAATCAGGATACAAAAACTCAGTTAAGAAATCCGATTACTGTTCCACTTAAAAAGACAAATGGGGCTTTCACACCAACGCGGTTCCAGGGCCGGTTCGGAGCTAGAGCCTGAAAAGCACAGTTTCTTCCTGTTCACACCGCAGCGGAGCCGCCTCTAAACTCCGGAATCCGGTTCGTTTCAAGCACCAAACACTTTTTGGTCTAGAAGCAAGAATCACATACGTCACGCTTGCGTTGGAGGGGGGTGAGATTAACCCGAGCTAACAGTTAAAGGCGAGTACGGCAAATACAAGTTGTAACAAGCAGTAGTGCTGAGCAAAGTGACAAGTAGACAAGTAGAATCATAATGAAAAATACGCCGTTAAAATGTGCCAGTAGAAAACGGCTTATGCCACAATAGGATAGCAACAACAAGTAGTCAATATATTCAGTTTAGCTTCGGTTGCTATGCTAACATCACCCATTTTATACCAGAGAAACTTTAATAACAGCGTTGTGATGCCTAACAGCGTCAATTCATACTGAAACACATTAACTTGGGGAATTGGGGATATGTATCAGCTGCTTGTGTGACAGTCAGACAGTGAATTCACATCGGTCGCGGAGAATAAACTCCCGTGGAAGAGCAGCACTGCAGCGGTCGGTAAATGCCGCTGAAACACATTAATAAACAATGAACCACGGCACTCTGGAGAAAAGCATAAGGTTGGAGAAGTCGTCATTTAATTAAATCTGGCTTCTTATGATTAAAAGCAACACGATCATCGACCGGACGCAGTCCCCCGTTGTTGTTGTTGTAGCGACGTAAACGGTGACGTCATGACGCAGCAGCGGCAGCACCAGTCGGGCTCTGGGCGGTGTGAACAAAACGGGGGCTGAAAAGAAAAACCGGTTCCGAACCAGAAAAGCTCTAGCACGGAGCTAGAACTGGAAACGCGATGGTGTGAAAGCCCTAATAGAGATTACTAGCAGGACATTGGTATTGACGTAATCCAAAAGTAACGTAAAGTAATCAGGTTACATTATATTTTGATTCTCAGATTAGGTTGTAATGTAATTTATATAGTAACCCTCCCAACCCTGGCTCTCTGTATGTGTGTGTGTGTGTGTGTGTGTGTGTGTGTGTGTGTGTGTGTGTGTGTGTGTGTGTGTGTGTGTGTGTGTGTGTGTGTGTGTGTGTGTGTGTGTGTGTGTGTGTGTGTGTGTGTGTGTAT
>NW_011335968.1:0-4616 GCF_000735185.1 Notothenia coriiceps
TAATCCAGTCCACCCACCATGCTCTGTACTCCTCCTCCCGTCCATCCCTGAAACATCCTACCACTGCAGAGTCATCAGAAAACTTCTGCAGCTGGCATGATTCTGAGTTGTATTTAAAGTCAGTGTTAATAAGGTGAACAGGAAAGGAGACAGCACAGTCCCCTGTGGGGCTCCTTATTACCAACCACCACATCAGAGCACTGCATATACTGTGGTCTGTCTGTGAGGTGTTGGTAATCCAGGAGATGGTGGACTCGTCTACCCTCAAAGCCTGCAGCTCACTCAGTAGCCGTGGCTGGATCCTGGTAAATGAAAAAAAAAGTGATTCTCATAGCGCAAACTGATCCTTCCAGATACGAGTGAGCACGCTGCAGCAGGTCGATGATGGCATCGTCCAGCATAATGTGAAAATACTCAAGTAAAGTACAAGTACTTCAATATTCTACTTTAAGTACAGTACTTGAGTAAATGTACCATACATTCCACCACTACACGTGATGCTGCATTTATCAGTCGGTAAAAGTATGTTAACTGCCGTTTTCTCTACTCAAATGGGTGTAATCGCTTTGATAAATTACATGTATTATTATTATTATTATTATTATTATTATTATTATTATCATTATAATCGTATTTTACTTTAAAGACCATTATAAATGCCAAAACACAGATCATTGCAGGAAAGTTGTTAGATGGTTGGTAGTTAGCAGAACTCATAATATTAAACACACCAGCATTCATAGTCCAAAAAAGCATTTGTCAAAAAGACAAATAATGTAAAACACACATAGTTGGTCAATGTGTGTGAGTGGTTAAGTTCTCCTCTGAGAAGCGCAACAAAAAGATACAAAAACGAACAAAGGAAGATTTACAAATTGGCCCAATCCAAGATAGTTGCTGGGGCCTTAACCACGTTTTGGCCAATTCTCTGAGCAAAAAAGGGGGAGGTTTAAGGTAAATGTAAATATATTGTTTGGTTAAATATCAACAGTCTGTGGCAATAGGCTAATGCTGTGCTATGGAGCAGTTTACAGTCCACAAATGGAGAGAGGTTACCTATCGTTGTGGTGAATAGTTACAGTTCAGTTACAGGCCAAATGCGGCCAGCGGGGAATCGACCCTCAGCAAATTCTGAAAGTATAATGAAATATGGCCCACAAATGAAACTTGTGCTTGTCTTATATTGTACTTCTTAAATATATATGTTACACAGTATGCATGTGTTAATAAGCCCACTTTTTAAATAAATTCAGTCAATTAAAGTTGAAAACATTTTTCTTACAAATCTAAGTTGATAAGAAAAAAGCCCAGTAACTTATTTGTATAACATGCTTGAAATATACCCTTCCTATTTCCCCTAATTATAAGTAATCTGAGGCTCCTGTTTTAAGAATTGAGCTGCCAACAAAATAAAGTAAACCCTCTGGAGAGCTGTGATGGAGGCTGTTTTTTCTTAAAGCATATTCAAGTAACAAGCATCATTTACCTATATTTATTGATTTTGCCAACTTATAAATGAACTTGTGAGGTATTATACTTCACCTCTAGTGAGTGGCCCAGCCCTTCGTATATTTTTCTGTATGTGGCCCTCGGTGGAAAAAATATGGACACCCCTGCCCTAGGGTAAGGGTAAGATGTGTGTGGATTGGATGCATAGTGGAGCAAGGTCAACAATGTCACCAGCAGGGTAGTTACACAGGGTATATGTGAGGGGCAGGGTTAAGAATAACTGAAGGAAACCATGGGATGGTAACATCATGGAACGCTGGAATCAGTCTTAGCAGTTGTGATAGCTGGTATCAATATGGGAGGAGCTGAGGTGGCTAAAGGAGTTAGCATAGGAAGGCAGAAGCTGTACAAAAAGGAAATTATTGCTGGGATGGAAGGATGCTCAGGATGTTTGTGAAGCCTTTAGGAGAATATGTACAGAATGGGATTGTTCTAAAACACAGAGACCCTGTAGTGGGCCGACGTTGGATCAATGGAGCCGAGAGCGTCAGGGAACAGGTCGGAGGAGAGGGATGGACTCTGGGCCTTCAAAAGCTTCAAGCTAATTGCTATCTGAAGGATTGAAAAGCAGTTCATTGTCAGTGGCTAACGAAAACCTTTTTTTACGTACTCGTCTGACACGGGTAATGTGAAAACCGGGATGTATTTTTGGTTTATACACGCAGAATATGAGCCAGTTTTCGTTACTTTTAACTTACTGATGATAAATGTCTTCAGACTCACGGGTAAAACAGAGTTGTTGTTGTTGTTGTTGTTGTTACCGAGTTACTGCAGTATGAACCGTTCCAATCATCCTGCAGCGTCCCGGTCTTCTGACTGTGTGAGGATGGTGGTCCAGGTGGAGGGTCTGTGCAGGCGGATGGGGGCTACAGCTACAAGACTCAGTCGACCATGAACTACTAATGTCTGTTGAGGGTGAGTAGAATCTGGAGTGGAGTTGCTGTGAACAGCCATCAGCCTTGTTTCAGTCCCGACCTCTGGATCAGTGTTGTCAGTCTTTTCACATCCTGGTCCATAGCAGCAGTGGTGGAGGTGATGTCTGGACCCTAGGGTGGACCCCTAGTGAGGCCAGTCAGGGGAGGTGGCCGCTGGAGCTGAGACCATCTGTTACACCAAGATTGATCGGGACTTTCTGTGGGACAGCAAGACGTTGGTTTCTTGGGGCAAGATCTTATAAATCCACCTGTATCCATCTTTTAATAAATTTACATTATCATTTTTATCACTTGGACTGTCTATGTTATACTTTTATTATATATGTGTTATCTATACACACAACATCTACATCTATCTGTCCTGGGAGAGGGATCCCCCTCTGTTGCTCTCCCTGAGGTTTAAAAGGTGTCAAAACGTTTGCCTTATAGAAGTGTACTGTCCCAGTCACTCATCATAGCTTTCTTTTAACTTTTTAACTTAAACAAGAGTTGTATAAAAAATAGGAATTTGAATAGTTCACATGCAAATGGCCCCAAAAAACAGCTGTTTCTAGCTTGTTATGAATTTTTATTGTTCTCTTTTAATAAATCAGCCACTAGTTTGACTGTAGACATGTTGTCATTCCTTGTCACTTGGAGGGGAGGCTAATCACCACCATCCAATCTATTTTCAATTGTAGTTGTGTAATTGCCCCTAAATGAACCAACATTAAACATAACATTCCTAATTCTGGTCTGACTGGTCATAGTTCCCATGATGGTATTAAAAACTCAGAAGCACACTCCACTTTAACTTAGTTTGAGTTTATACTAGTTTCTAAACTTTGAGATGTACTTTTGAAAACCCTATAGCTGTATAGTCCGATGCTCAACCCATCCTCCTGGCTCGCATGATCACATGATCCTCCTCTGTAACCTGTTCACATGCAAAGCTGGTGTAGAAATGACTATCACACATCAAATGGGAGGAGAGAGCTCAGTGCTGAAGGTCACTGAGGCTGCGTTTCACTTCTCTTATTTTTCATTTCCTCGCTCCTCGGTCTCGGTTTCACCGGAAGTTGATTTGTCTGCGCCATCTTGAGTAGCGTCCCAGTGGCCTTATTTTTGCCGGAGGATCGAGGAGCGATAATGGAGGAGTGATAATGGAGGAACCAGACCATCCTCCGATGAAATCCTCAGATACTCACCCCGCCCCCTTACTGTGTATCGCTCAATGATTGGACGATGCAGTGCATGCACTGATCTGTTGCTTCTTGACATGAGAGCAGTTTCCCAGCGGAGTGAAGAAAATACATGAAACTCACGAGAGTCACTCCTCGGTATATAATGTGTTTTGTTTCAATTAGTAATGTATCATTTAGTTACAAATATGTGATATATCTGAACAATAAAGTGGTCAAAAATCATTTTCTTCATTTATTGGAAACATTTTCATGATCGCTTTTTTCGTTTTATATTTTCATTTATTGTCATTTCCATTCAGTCAGTCATTAAGTGCTATTTAAAATGTTAATGTGCTACATATCCACACAAACAAACAAAGTGTGCAATCCAATGAATGTTAATCTAACTGGGTTTTGATAGATAATATATATCTTTTTCTTCTCTCAATTGTTTTATTTATTTTTTGCACTCTAATCAATATTAATCAAACTATTGTCCGTTTATAGGCTACGTTTTAAGAATGGCGTTTATCTTTTTTGAGAATGAGTTCTTATTTTATTTTATTTATTGGGGTCTACAACCGATGATACAAATGTTTATGTCGGTAAATGTGTGGCGGGGGTGTTTGTGAAAACAACAGGGACAGAGCTGGGGGGTATACTACGAAGCAGGATTTTCGCTTAGCCGGCGTCATCAAACGGACGTCGCTTCACGTGACGCTCCGGAGGAAAGGACGTCCCATTGCCCTTAAAACTCATTTCCCTGCTTCTCGTGGTTTCCTTGCGTCTCTCCATGCTTCCCTGGTGGGAGGGACTAAACGCAGGGAAACGACGCAAGTGAGGGAAGCAAGGATTTCATTTAACCGACCTGAGACGGGGCCACAGTGTGGTGCCGAGAGATGGGAGTCGGAGGCGGGGTATCAAAGGTACAAGCTAGACTTTTATTTAGCAAAAACAGACCGGCGGAGACAGGAAGTCCGGCTCACTAAAATGTCCGTGCAGAACAATA
>NW_011335969.1:0-4857 GCF_000735185.1 Notothenia coriiceps
TCATTAAAGTGTTCTCAAGGCTAGCTTGTGAATTTACTCCAGGTGTAACTAGTCTGATTTAAGAGTTGATAATATTTCACATCATTAATCCAAATTTGTAAAGTAACTAAAGGTATTAAATAAATGTAGTGGAGTAAAAGTACAACATTTACCTCTGAACTGTAGTGGAGTAGAAGTACAAAGTAGCATAAAATAAAAATTCTCAAGTAAAGTACAAGTATCTCAAAATTGTACCTAAGTACAGTACTTGAATAAGTGTACTTAGTTACTTCCCACATCTGAAATCTGATATGACATCATGTGATAATTTCTTAGTATTTGATCTCTCAACTTGGCCTCAGGAAATGCAAGGGCTTCACAGTTTTGCCAACACGTTTTGGGACAGGGAGGTGCATCTGCAGCATCTTCATCATCTACCATGCAAGAAGTGTAAATAGAGGACAGAGAAGGAGACACTGAGGAGGACAGTGAGGAAGACTGCACTTATTAACACCACGCTTTGTGTGGGGTGAGTTTCAAAGCGTGAGGCGCCAGGCGCGCCTCCCCGGGGGGGCGCCAGAGAGCTTCAGGGGAGGCGCAGCGTGAGAAAAGAATAACGAGAAACAGTGAAATCTAGCTAGTTCACTTCCGCCAACTTTATGCTAGCGGCAACATGGATCGATTTTTAGTGAAGTTACCTAAAGTGAGAGAGGAGACAGCGTCTGGCAGAAAACAGAGGAATTATGACCACGATTATTTGAAGCTAGGATTTTCATGGGCCGGTCCTGGCAGGGGCGGACTGGCCATCTGTGTGTTCTGGAGAATCACAGAACGGCCGGTCGTCAGCGGGCCATTGACGGCCGGCTCGGCTCGCTGACGGCCGGCACCGCGCTTTATTTTAATTTTAATAATACTTACTTTGATCAAAAGCAAGTAGGCTACCGGTCAAGGCTGCAGCCAGAGGATGATCTGCGTTTATTCCTGTCTACATTGCATCCCTGCATAATCCGCCTGTGCGCATCAAAGACGCAGACTCATTGTTCCCACTAAAGTAGGGGTGAGTCATAAGGAGGCAAAGTTGACGTTCAGTGTGTTGCCGGGAGCATAGAAGGATTTATCCACGATGTTGAAAATGTAAAAATATTTAAAAGATATGTTTAAAACATAAAGATAAAAAGGTTTTAAAAAGTTATTGTTTAATGTTTTAAGGAGGTGACGCTACTCAGCCAATCAAATCGGTGCAGTCAGTGAGTCAGCACGATAGATTCAAACACACACACAGAGACGAGACAAGAAGAGAGAAAAAGTCGGAGTAACTTCAAATGGCGTGCTCAAAAACCCTGCATTATAACAACAATAATAACAATAATGGCAATAATAATTGGGAGGGGGGGCGCGGCTGTTCTTATGTTCTCTGAGGGGAGGCTCACCTTCCCACACTTTGAAAACCCCTGCATTACAGTATTGGTTGGCTGCATTGCATATTGTATGTTCTGGGTGGGTTGACAGATTAATAAGCAGACATGCTTATTATAACTGTATGCAGCTTTTCATACTTTGCGGTATAAGTATACAGCTCTTTATTGACTTTGTCCTATCAATGTGGCTCGCATGTAACAAATAGTGAAGACCACTGATCTAATCGGAAACCTTACAGACTTTGCTCCAGCCATTGGTGTGGCATTTGATAAGCCTTCAAACTCATGGATCTGCTACTTAAACCAACCTACTGGGTTTACCGGACAATGCAGGCCACTTCCAATGCACGTGCACTGTTTTCAGTCTGAATGCCAAGTAAATCTGCATTCACAGCGATTGACCACCACTGATTGAGAGAATGCAGAAACACATGATATTCCATGTGATGTATGCAGTGTTTGTGTCTGCTGTTAGAATAAGGGAACTCTATCTTTTATTAGTCAGTAAATCACAGTAATTCTTGGAGCCAAGGCAACTGTAAAAAGCACACTTAACAGAACCATTCTTCCTTTTAAGATTCCACAGCTGATTCCCTCCCAGTTTAACACCAGCACTGGGACACCAAAAGACTCTTGAACATTCAAATACTGTGTTAAAACATGATGCTGACCCTTTTTTATGTAGCCATTACTTTGGCATTCACCTTTGTAGATGTAACGCATGTAAACAAATATTTTACATTTTAATTCCGATTTTAAGGGAATTCAGTGAGGTGAACCGTTAAGGATTTAAGGGTTTCCTGCATTGTGTGAGGTATTATCTCTCATGTGGTTTGGGCTAAAAGTGATTGCAAATGTCCCCTCTGTGGGACTAATAAAGGTATTCTGATTAATTATCAGTGTCAAAGAGGTGGAAAATCGAGACTCATTATTTCGCACCACAGCAAAGTCATCTATAGTGAAAGCAAAGGTCTCTCCTCATAAAATGTCATGAGGTTGACTAATGGACGTCATGTAACCATCAATGTGACAATGGCTCATTATTTATTTTGCAAAAGAGCCCTGTGGTTAGAGCTAGATATCAGTAAATCACAAAAAAGTGTAATTTTATATTCTTTATCACCAAATGAAGCATCCTTACTCCAGTATGATGCAGCCAGCTCATTGTCAGCTCTCACCTTTCAGAAGTTAGAATAGGCTTCTATTGTCTGCATAACATAATAACATAATCAGCTCACAGAAACCAACCAAATCGTTTTGCATCAAATGATATCACATACAGACTTTTTGTCTTGATTGTCATGATATAATATTGCTTCAAAGTTTCAGCAGCAACAAAAGCAAAAGCAGTTCCGTTCTACCTGATGAACTATGAAAATAACCTGTAATAGGGAGATTCAAACACAACCTTTACTTGTTTTGTTTCTGTGAATGTGTTAGTAAAAGGTGGCCCAATTAAACATTGAACGTGAACAAATCAGCATTGACATTTTTGAAGGTGTCTTTCTTCTAGTTAGTATCGGAAGTTTCAGTAATCACTCTTTTATTGGCTCTGTTTTGTTCTCTACCAACTGCAAAATGCTAAACTATGTTCACCAGCTAGTTGCTAACTTGGTCTGTAATCCATTTGGAGCTTGGCATATAATTTACATTGAGTTTATCAGAGCATTTTTCTCCATAGACATTTCCTTGAGTCTGGAAAGAGTATAAATTTAAAAAAAGTTTAAAGTGTCGTTTTTTTCAAATTCTTTTCAACATTCTATGCGTTTTGTACGTTGTTTGTCGAATATATCAGAAAAAACTACATAGTATGTCAAAAATATCAGAGACTTTGCATAGTACGTCTAAATTATCCGAAAAAACAACATTGTATAGTATGTCCAAAATATGCAAAAAAACAACATAGTATAGTTTGTCTAAATTATCAGAAAAATGACAAAGTATAGCATGTATAAAATATTTTAAAAAAAACAACATGGTATAGTATTTCTAAAATAAGCTAAAAAAACAACATATTTCGAAAATATTAGAAAGAAAGAGACATAGGCTACTATGGTATGTCTAAAATATTTTTTTAAAACGACATAAGGCGCGTTCACACCGCAGTACTTTTCTTTAGTTCTGATGAACTAAGTACAGATCCGGTTCACAGTAGGCAAATGAAGCCGCTGACGTCACTTCTTCTTCTTCTGCTTTGGGTTTACTGGCAGGCCGCAAACAACTTCACAGCGTATACTGCGGCTGAAGTCGAATAGTCCATTTAGCTTAGGAACCTTCCTAACGGAGTGAAATGACCCGGAAGTCCGTCAGTGGCAGCCATGATAAGTGCCGTTCGAATTCTCTAGAATGATAGGAAAGGAGGTTTCAAACTTCCTTTATAGTAGTATTATTCATTCCGCTTCCATCACATTAGTATGCATAGAAAGTGACAGGTGCTGTGACAGGTCACACCTCTCCCTACTTATGCTAATGAGCTAAGTCCCGCCTCCCCTTTGTTCGAGGTGTGAGATCTCAAGTAGGTGTGATATCCCAAGTAGGTGTGAGATCCGTCGATAGGAGGGGGGTGATGTGTATTCACAGGTGTGAAAAGCCCCCACTGTTGCGCCTTATGGTGTATAATAAAAAATGTTTCAATCACATTAGTATGCATAAAAAGTGACAGGTGGGCCCGCCCCCAAGTCTATTAAAACAAAATGCCGCTTCCATCACATTAGTATGCATAAAAGTGACAGAAGGGCCCGCCCCAATTATGTGATGTCAGAAGACCGAAGGGGTGGAGTGAGATAAAAAAAAAGAACCCCGTGCAGATAAAAAGCCAGTCATTTCCAATCATCAAGTCATCTTTCCAAAAAGAAAAAATGGCCAAGAGATGCCTCGATATGGGTTTAATCAGCGAGACGCCTGTGACAACTTACCGCCATCCGTCCGGAGCGCCAATCAAGAAACTGATGCAGTATCTGTGCCGGGTTCAAACACCTCTGGTCGAAGATCTAGAAGAGAAATGGCTTCTGGAAAATGAACATGTTTGGGGATACGTATTCAACTATATGGCGAATGAACTGCATTTCTACAATCTGAAGAATGGAGAAACGTATGGACCCCACAGTGTTAAAGCAACGTTGACCTCAACAGATTGGGCTGTGTTAACTCTGGTGTCTTCCAGAGATCTCCACGCAACCATTGTATCGGAAGAAGTAGTGCATCAAGAAAACACTGTGGAACCAGCGGTGTACAAGATATGTGCAACAAAAAGCAAAGAAACGCAAACAAAAAGCGAGATCAAAGAACAGTTTTCACGGTTACCCCTCAATGTGGAGGAAGAAGAAGGAAATATCCCCCCGCCGCCAGAAGTGAAAAGAGTCCTGACAAGCACCGTCTGGGAAACTAAAAGCGGACCATCTGGGCGATGGTATTACCGCGCAAGCCGTTTGCTGACGCGAGGGGGGAGGGTTCTCTCTAA
>NW_011335970.1:0-2876 GCF_000735185.1 Notothenia coriiceps
TGTGTGTGTGTGTGTGTGTGTGTGTGTGTGTGTGTGTGTGTGCACTTGGCCATGTGCTCCTGGTAGCCTCTGGTCACACACAGCCCCACTTTGCCATGTGGATGCAGAGCGGCTGCGTATTTGAACAGTTGTCGAATTGAAGGTTGAGTAACTTTGTTTATAGCGCTCATGTCCAGCCATGCACCACACGCGCACACACACACACACACACACACACACACACACACACACACACACACACACACACACACACACACACACACACACACACTGTTTTTTGCTCCCTGCAAGAAGCTTTGGTTTTATGAAGTGATGATGGTTTTGTAGGAATAGATTTTTTTAATTTCTGCAGAAATGGATCTACTTTCTGCATCCAGTGGCATGACACACACACACACACACACACACACACACACACACACACACACACACACACACACACACACACACACACACACACACACACACACACACACACACACACTCACACTCTCTTTCTCCCCGCGGCCACTCTCCTGAACATGTTGGGATGATGCATTCACTGCATTCCTTCGACTCTGCCTCTGAATGTGAAGCACTGAGACGAGGGTCTAGCTCTCTTTTATCCAGATATGTCAGGTATTTTAAAACGCTCAGGAGGAATGCAGGAAAGTTAATTAAATTACACAAATGAGGTTTGTGCTTTTGGAAAGCCACACACTGAGCCAGAGGCATGGAAAGGAGTGATCCTCATGTACAAATTACAGGTGTACGTGTCTGTCTTTGTTCTGACTCTGAATGACACACACAGTACGTGACACACACACACACACAGTACGTGACACACACAAACACAGTACGTGACACACACACACACACACAGTGCGTGACACACACACACACCCCGAGGCGTGGACAGAGTGCTGAGCAGGCACAGGTGCTCTGGTTTTTACGATGGTATCGTGTTGGTGTGTCACGTTTGTTTATGGCCTTCAGGGTCACGCAGGCTGCTTCTCAGGGTCTATGTTTGTCTGCGGTTCCCACAGAACACGCCTCCACATGCTCCACATTTTGGGGGTGTTTGGTTTCGTGCACCGTGCTGACGGAGCTCCTGCCTCACCGAGGAATCTCCCCTCCTTTATTCCACTTTTTTTAAAGATTGATTGCCACTCAGAGTTTATTGCTTTGCACTAACAAGGGGTGCTTTTTATTTGATGCCCCAGGCTGATTCTAGCTGGGAGAGTAAATATCACTGTGCTGCGATAACAAGAATATAATTAGCTGACGCCTGATTACTAGAGAGAAATCATTGCTTATTGGGTTAATCTGTTGCTCACCCTGTACGAGTGTGTGAATTGTTTATGTGAGTCTTAATCACTTCAGCTGTTGCTAACATGGTTTCATTTGATGCATTTTGATAACTTGCACAGCTGCCAAACTTCTTGAATGTGTGTTTACTAGAGAGATAAATCATTGCTTACTGGGTTCATCTGTTTGTTGAGGGTAGTAGTTTGTGTGAGTCTTAATCACTTCAGCTGTTGCTAAGTTACTTTTGTCCAAGCCGTTAGATGATAAATAGGGATTTTATCATACTGTGTTTATTGGTCTGATTTTTACAACTTTTACAGGCAAAACAGCTGCCAAACTTCTTAAATGTGTGTTTATTTCAGGTTCATACAGTCCCTCTGGTTGCATTTAGGTCATTAATGGGATAGTCGAGGCTTATTATAGTACAGAAAACCTATAACTGTACCTATTTATCTTTCTGTCACTAAACTCAGCTCTGTCTGCATCGACCCTGACATAATACTCTTTAGATATTTAGAAAAATAAATCAAAAATTACCATTTTTTAAACTTTTCTCTGCGTTATTCTACCTCAATCAAGTCAAGGAGAAATGTATAAATGGATCTAATGTCTTTTAAACTGCACCATAACCTTCGTCAATTAGCAATCAGTGCATACAGAGAGAGAAGCCAACGTCTACCGAATTACTTTTGAGTTATTCAACAGTGTCTTTCTTGTCAATGTCAACGATATTTAAGGAACCAAATTCAAGTCACACCTCCAGTTGAACGTGGTAAACTTGGCTGAGCTCTCTCTTTCCATGCGGCTGAATTCATGGGAGAGAAGTCGAACACTTTATTCTTGAGTTACCTCAGTGGAAACCCATTGAAGCGATTAGCCGTGTCTCTCATGTGGTCGGAGGAATCATTTATCTGGGGTGAAAGTGACGAGACAGAAAGCCACCCGTGACTTGAGGGTTAGTGTTGATTGTGATTCAATTTGTAGTTTGCATATCTCACTATCAATCAGAGAGGTTTCCCTTTCACACACTCCCCCACTTTCTCTTCAATCTGCCTCCTTGTAAACTCACTTCAGCCTCCAGGTCAAACAATGCCTGTCTTTTAAAACCCAAAGCTTAAACGATACCCGTAAGCGATCGTGTATTTAATGTCAATTTTGTAGAAAAAGCTTGCAGTAATCGGCTTCTCAGTCTCCTTAATTCCACTTTCTCTTGAATCTGATTTCTTGTAAACTCACAAAACAATGCATGTCTTGCACCGTCCTGAACCGTAAGCGATCATGTATTTAACGTCCATTTTATTTTGATACAAGAAGAAAAAGCTTGCAGCAACCGGCCTCTCAGTCGCCTTACTCCCCTTCAATGCACTGAACATAATGATGGGTGTGTGTAGCACTAAAGCTGCTTTCACGCAAGATCAGGCTTTGGGGTGATTAGTGTGTGTGTGTGTGTGTGTGTGTGTGTGTGTGTGTGTGTGTGTGTGTGTGTGTGTGTGTGTGTGTGTGTGTGTGTGTGTGTGTGTGTGTGTGTGTGTGTGTTCCAAATGGCCCGTTCGTCTTACGTCATGTCGTGAACTTTAACCCCAGAAAAG
>NW_011335971.1:0-3991 GCF_000735185.1 Notothenia coriiceps
AAACTGGTCCTGAAGACACACACAGTACTTTTGGGTGTTTTGTAAAGTTTACTGGGAGTGATAAATATTCAGGCAAATTCTGATCATAGAGTATGTATTACAACTTTAAAAGTATTTTATATTATGAGAACAATTCTTGTAAAATGGCTACTTTATCTGCTCTCTCAGTGATGCACTTTACTCATTCACTCTCGACATCCCATTATACGGCGAAAAGTAAGAGTTTCACATCTAATACTAAACTAAAACTAACTTAAAACTGTATTCTGATTTGGTGTCTTACATTTTAAAGATTTGTTGTAGTAAAGAAACTGAAATATGTCTCTTCGAGAATGCATGACTGTTGACGGAGAAGAAATCATCCAAAACCTAGATAAATATTTCATTCTGGAAATCTTGCTGACTAATAAATCAACTCAACACCATCATTACTTGGAGGGCTGTTCCATCGAGCCTTAAATGGATAAAACATGTCAAATTTAGGATGAGTTAAACTTACTGGAGGCCCAAAGCGAAGCCCTGTGTGACCTCTCCTGCGTTCGGACCGGTGAAGTGCAGACCCAGGATCTTCTGGTCTCCCCCCCGCTCACACACCACCTGTGGAGGAAAAACACTGAGTTAAAACAAGGAGCTGAAGTTTCATCGGCAAAATAACCAACGAGCAGGGACAGTAGGCGCTTTCCCACCGAGTACTTTGCCGTACTTAGTTACCAGAACTCTTAAGTTCTGATGAACTAAAGAGCAGATCGCGTTCACACTGGAATAAGTCCCTGAGGGAGGATTAGAGAAATGAAGCCGCTGACGTCACTTCTTCTTCTTCTGCTTTGGGTTTACTGGCAGGCCGCAAAAAACTTCACGGCGTATACTGCCACCCGAAGTCCCCGGCCGGAAGTCCCCGCAGCTCCCATGTTTTCTTTTGTATTGCCATATGTTATTCTCTCTGCGTTGGTGCGCTGGGCTAATGCTAATGCTAATAATGCTAGCAAATAAAATGGCGGCCGAGTTTTACGGGGCGTGGTGCACCCAGCCAATCAGAAACGGGAACCTTTTTCTCCCATGAAAGTACCTGCTCTCTAGCAGGGACTAAAAAGGTTCTCATGAACTAAGTTCTAGTTCCGAAATTTTTTGGTGTGAACGCAACATTTCACGAACTATCGGAACTATACTGGGAAAAGTAGTCCGGTGTGAAAGCGCCAGTAAATCCCAGAGCTGCCTAATGGTTATGTTTTTTTTTTTAATAACGCACATTTCAGACACAAAGGCAATTCAAAGATCTTTACATGAGCATTAACACACAAACAAATGACAACTAGACAATCCATTAAACAGAGAAAACATAGTTAAAAATCAACATTTAAAAACAGTAGACACTACCAGAGGTGCAGAGTGTGACAAAGTGTAAAAATGACATAAGAGATAAGCAGAAATGCTTTTAGCCTCAAATGAAGAAAGAAATCCTCAAGGTTGGACACAGATGGACGAATAAAAAATGGTCAGGATCACGTTCAACCTTTCAAACTATTTGACTAATTGAGCCCTTCAAAGAGTTGTTCAAACCGGACTGCAGGAGTATATTATTTATATAGTGTATAAAATGCGAAAAATCCCCATCCCTGTACAGTTTGGTGTGCAGTTTAACTTGACCTTTAAGTAACACTGGCTGGCATCGCGCTCTGCAACAGAGAACTCCAGAGGCTTGTAGAAAGCATGGTAGACCTGCAGACAGCAAAACAGAACATACATCATATTAACAGTAGAAATAGTATAGATTGTGTAATTGTGGTCTTTACATCTCCAACCAATTTTGCACATTATGAGAATGTACAAAGGTAAACAATTATAGTTTTCAGCAGTCATGATCTCTTCTGGTGTATATTTAGCAAGGTAATGTATTCACTTTTTTAGGAGCCACTTAATAGCTTATTGTGTCTTACTGTATATAGATTGAGACAACACTATTAAATACATCTAAGATTAGGTAGTAGTTATGGCAACAGATCTGGACAATTTTGAAAAAGTCCTAGGCTCCTCCAAACAATGTAACATACCATTTTCTAAGGACAAACAAACGTAAACTGTGCAAGAGAAATATCATTTGATTCAGCTCTGTCTTATGAACACGTATCCAAACCACTGTATCAGAATGAGAGCATCAATGCTTGCTCGTGACGGTGATTGATTCCTAACCCAACGACGAGTGTGAGGTGTGTGTTTTATTCTGTGTGAGGTGTGTGTGTGTTTAATTCTCCGCGTGGACGTGCCGACACAAGTTGTGAGGGCCGTGCAGCTGTCGGGGGCCGGTGCTGCGGCTCCTCCTCAGATCTTAGCTCCTGTCATCGCCACACACACACACCTCCATCAGGCCTCCTGCTCGCCTGCCACTCACAGCCCAAACCGTTTATCCTCGGCCTCCTGCAGGTGTTGGCGAGCATCTGGCACAGCGCTCACGTACACAAGCTCCTGAAGTACGGAGCTGCTTGCTGTGGCCTTTGTGTGTGTCAATGTTTGTTTAGTGGTTATGGGACATTGTGTTTTTGATGCAGGTTGTGGCCACTAACACTGGCTTTGTAAATATATTTGTGTATGTGTGGCATGCAGCCGAATAGTAAAAGGTCTAAAGACATGATTTAATAAAGTAAAAGTTACACTTATGGATCAATGCTCAGCAGTTCTGTGTTGTTATATTAGAGGAAGTGGGTCCTTTCTTAATAGAGACATATTTCATTCTACAGATTAGTAGATTCAACGTCACAATAAGTAAATTGAGGGCCTTAAAGTAGATACATAGTACCCTTTAACACATATTTTTAAATACAATTCAAATGTTCCACCAATCACTTATGTTGACTTTACAATATTAACCAATAAAAAAAGACAAAAAACCACATATCCCATCTCAACAACTATGAAAATATTTTTGTTTAAAGGCTCCATGTCATTGTTAGTGGAGCCTCGTGCGCCGCGTTTGGGGGTGCGGGGGGGGGGTTAGGGTGCTAGTGGAGCCTCGCATATGGGGGTGCTGCAACCCCCTCAGCATACCCCCCTTCCCGCGTCCATTAGCGATGACTCGCTGTCTCGCAGACCCCACGCAGCGAGCAGGAAATGAACCCAGCTCACACTGTCCGCTCCAGCAGCGAGCCCCGCAACGTCCCGGCACCCAGACCCCACGCAGCATTCTCATCTGTTTGTCCTTACTGGTGTCATTTTCTGGTTGCTAACAAACGCCATTGTAACACATAATCACTGATGTTCAGCTGTAACGGTGGTGATCTCATCAGAACAGAGAGGGCGAGCTGACCAATCAGAGCACAGTGGGCTCGGAGGGGGGGCAGGAGCTCCGACAAGCCGTTTAGGACAGAGAGTGAATACACATACTATACAGAGATGCTGTATGAGAAACCAATGTGAGTTTGGAAAATTGCACAATATAAATCTATTCTAGTTGACCTCAACAACGGAATTATGATCAGTAAAAATGGCCATGACATGGGACCTTTAATGTTTAAAAGAATTTCACCAAATTGTGGGCAATTATTAAAAGATGGTACATGCAATATGGGCTTTCTGGTGTTTAATTAAAATGTAATTGCTTTTATTACTATATCTTCTATATAGTAGTTAAAGTTCATTCATGTTCAAATGTAAATAAGTCAGAAGAAACTACCAGAATAAATCACATTTCTCTATTGCGTTTTAACTTGAAGTGTGGACATATTAAAGGATTTCATTCAAAATGCTACTAATTCATCCTGGAAGCATTCACAGTGGGAAATCTACTTTTCACAGCTATCTCACCTCGATGCCGTCTTTCCCATGCCTCTCCTCAGCCTCTTCCTCAGAGAGACCCACACAGCCGTACTCCAGGGGGGTGAACACTGTGGTGGCCACCTGACACACACACACACACACACACACACACACACACACACACACACACACACACACACACACACACACACACACACACACACACACACACACACACACACAC
>NW_011335972.1:0-2063 GCF_000735185.1 Notothenia coriiceps
ATACACAACCGGAAAAAATATGCCTCTTCCTTCAGACTTTCTTACAGAGTCCCTCCTCCAACACACACAAAAGCGCATCATCAATGAGGCCACGAGATACATTTGTGCACAGATGGAAGGCTGACAGGCAGGTAGGCCATCCAGTTATTTTAGCCGGGTCGGATAAAAATGATTGGTCGTGATTTTTACAGCGCTACGGCTTCCAGAGATTAATTTTTGTATGTATTTATTGTCAAAGCATTTAAAATATTCATTGCTATCGGGACGTTAAGAGCATTCCATGGAATATAACAAAAAGTGTTTTCTGAAATAAATTACATACCCCATTGAATTATGACTGAAGATTGTCAGCTGTCTTCCTCTCCCTTGTTGTTCCTCGATACGTAAAGGCTGCAGCACCGTTGACAACTTTTCTCTACATATCAAACATACCGGTAAACCAGCATCGTTTGCTGTGAAAGCATATAACTCTGTCCACACAGAATTAAATCCTGTGTTCCTCTGGTACTTTTCTTTGATTTATCCATAGTTCGCTCATGGAGCCGGGGGTCAGGTTATTCACCCGCAGGAAAAAGCGCTCGCGTGGGACCGTAGCAGGATGTGACGCATATTTTAGTTGACCTAATTAAAACCGTTTTGTTTTTTATTTATGTGTCACAGTATCACCTCAAAATACAAGATACGAAACATTTTCAACCGTGCAACAAAATATAAATAGTCCTACAAATACTTTTATTTTATATCCTTTTTATTTTTGTCTAAGCTCAAGGTGCCAGAGCAGAGGGCTTAAAGGGCCGCATGCGGCTCGAGGGCCGCGGGTTGCCGACCCTTGCCCTAAGGTGTTATCACTACAAAACAAATGTGAAACAAACCTAAGTCAAGTTATCTCTGGTATACACACGGTGTGTTATTTTTCAGATTTGCCAAAAAGCACTGTTGAGAATTCAGATTCCAGAAACACAAAAATATTTACTTACTTAAAAATAAATAAACAAACCTTTAGGAAGATCTTGGTCTTCCCGATCTGCCAGTCTCCGTCTTTCCCGAGCCGGGCCCGAACGATCTGCTGACACGTTCCTCGAAGATCCTCCTGGAGGGAGAGAGAACCACGGAAATGTGAAGACTTCTATACGTGGCACTTCAGATAATGTTGCTTATAAGAAGAGCAGAATTAAACAGCTGGCAGTGTTATTGACCTGTATGTTGGCCGGTTTGACTCCGGGCATCAGGACTCGGTATCGATCCACAAACTCCACGAATGTGTATCTGATGGGATATCCGGCCCGTCGGATCCGGATCGTCTCCATCATGCCGGAGTACCTCAGCTGACGGATACACAGCTCTCTGTCGAACAACTGAAGGAAACAAACAACATTTATAGCAGAGTTTTATAAGCATCAACACTTATTGACGTTTACAAAAGCATAATTAAATAAAAGCTTAGAGTTATGAATGAGTGGAAACACGGCAAACGGATATATGACTTTTAAGATACTTTACTTTACGTGTATCCAACCTCTAAAAATGGCCACCTACAGTATAACCATGGCTGCCGACTTTGAGCTTTGTTGGTTATTTAGATTTCTGTGCCGTTTTTTTATTAGTTTGTATTTGTATTTCTTTGATCTAGGCTCTTAGAACAAGTATGCATGTACACTACTATTTGATTTGAAAGATTGATGTTAAAAAAGAGAGATATAAGGACGTAGAAAATGCAGTCTTTCGTTTGATATTTTGGGAACTTTTCTACACGACTTTTTACTTTGACTTCTTACATGTTGAACCCAAATACCTGTACTTTCTACTTCTTACATGTTGAACACAAATACCTGTACTTTCTACTTCTTACATGTTGAACTCAAATACCTGTACTTTCTACTTCTTACATGTTGAACCCAAATACCTGTACTTTCTACTTCTTACATGTTGAACACAAATACCTGTACTTTCTACTTCTTACATGTTGAACTCAAATACCTGTACTTTCTACTTCTCACATTTTCCAAACAGGCTGGTTCCTTTAGTTTGAATGTGTGTTTGGTGGCGTGATCATTATTATTTAG
>NW_011335973.1:0-1327 GCF_000735185.1 Notothenia coriiceps
AACACACACACACACACACACACACACACACACACACACACACACACACACACACACACACACACACACACACACACACACACACACACACACACACACACACACACAAGGAAGGGAAGGACAGAGGGACAGTCCATCAGTCTGTCCAAAGAGCCTGTTTTTGTCTTTTTTGAGCTGTACAGCACATTTTGAGATTATCTTTTACATATGTTTCACAGTTTGTCCGTCAGATGTTATTTCGGCAACTATTTATTCACTGAAGCCAGTAACAGACAACAGAAGCTAAAAGACAACACCGGACATATAACAAACAAACAACAAATGGCAAAGACATGGCTTCTTTTCAGGGTGTCACATGACCAAAGATCAAACTGACCACCGATACAAACCACTTCTTTGAAGATGAAATCAATCAAGACATAACTAATCAAATCTGAGGATTCACTTTTCAGATGAAGGTTTTTTTGCGAGAATGGTAAAAAAACTATGGTGATGACATTATAAAATATGACGACAGACATTCAAGGCTTCATTTGAAAACCTTAACAGAAGCTTTTAATGAAAAAGTTTGTACTGTATTGGATGTTGGTTGGGGGTGAAACACTACATCCCGTTTCTTTGACAAAGGTTAAGACATTTTGATCCATTTGTTTATTAGCTGTAAGTTTCACACACTCTAAAAATGACGATCAAACAAACAGCGTAATGAGATCGGGGTGGGCGTTTAGAAAGTTCCAAACGTTTAATGCCTCCTTCAATCTGATCCCTGATGACGTCCCTCACTCAGACCACTAAAGACAGGACCCCCGGGGTTCATAAGGTACCCATGATCCTTCAGCTGGTGTGACCTCTGACCCCTCGCTTTGACTAAAGGAGGGGAGTGGTCTGGATTCCTCATTAAAGTGGAGGAAGCAGATACTGATCTGTGGTCAGTTGTAATGGCTATGTGTTGAAAGAGTCTGATTCCTGATGAACAAGTGCTATGCCAGTTGATACGATAGTGAAATCGATATGACGCCATAGGAATGGGAAAACCCCAAAAACCAAAATGCATCTTTAATCTTGCTTTATTTTCACATTTAGCGTAAAATTATAATTTAATCCAATCAAATGTTGGACAACCTTCAGCTGCTTTCTACAGAGATGCGGTTGCTGTTCTTTTCCCTTCAAGATCTGGAAATCTGATTCCCGGACTTTTTCAGGCTGCTGCCAGAAAACACAGGAAAATGGGAAGAGTGAAGAGGAGGAGGAGGAAGAGGAGGAGGTTCAGTGTCAGAGGGTTTAAAGGGAAGGAGGAGGAAGAATAATCCGGGTTTTTAGTTTTGTG
>NW_011335974.1:0-4877 GCF_000735185.1 Notothenia coriiceps
ATATATACACATAAATATATGACAGAAGGAATATTAATATTAAATATTGTTTATTGATCACTGCCCGGAAGTGGAATGCCAGCCCCAATGCAAGTGCCCTTTTAAATAAAGGCTTTTTTACTTTGTGCAAAACAGTGTAGCTTGGTCTTTTTTGGGTTTGACTTATTGGCCACAGGGCTTCAAAACAAGTCTAACATTGGTTTTGTTTTTGGTCTCATAAAGGCAGAGCACTTCTGTAGTCTCAGTTATTCACTTGTCCTGGCTTTTTGAGATACTTTTTATTACTCTAAGACATTCAGGAGTGGGGTATTTACTGACATATTTACTAGTGATAACAACAGAACTTATTCCAGGTATCTAAACAAGAACGTATTGATATAAAAACAAGAGCACAAACGAGGAAGTACACAAAAATGTTGACTAATTTCGAGCTTTTTGGCCTCGTTCTTGGTCTGCCTGTCTGTGTGTGTGTGTGTGTGTGTGTGTGTGTGTGTGTGTGTGTGTGTGTGTGTGTGTGTGTGTGTGTGTGTGTGTGTGTGTGTGTGTGTGTGTGTGTGTTTCTCTCTCTCTGCCTGTGAGGTGAAACAGTGAGACGTTTTATCTCCCTGCATCACAAAGCCTCTCTTCTCCTCTTCAGTCTGAAAATGACTCTGGGCTGTGTGGTGGTCCGGGGAGGAAACTCCCTTCACCACAGCTCTGCTATCTCTGTGGGAGTTCATTACACACACACACACACACACACACACACACACACACACACACACACACACAAATCTATTGTGGGAGATTATTACACACACTGAGTCTACGACAGGAACACTGGTGGGCAGATGTGTTCAGACACCACTCACCGCACCATAAACATGTTTCTGTGGACGTCCCCTGCTCCACCCATGCAGACAGACCTCCACCCACAAGGTGTGTGTGTGTGTGTGTGTGTGTGTGTGTGTGTGTGTGTGTGTGTGTGTGTGTGTGTGTGTGTGTGTGTAGCACTAACTGTAAAACAGAAAGAGAAGTAAAACCACTGAGGGGGTCACAGGGTCACGGCCTACAGTCGGCAAATTATATGAAATTACTTCTCTGTGTTTATATACATATTAATATATACACATTTTTGTGGTACGTACATGGACATGTTTGCATGAGTATATACGATACAGTATGTGTGTATGCATGCTCACCAACCCGTAGCATACTTCATTCTCTTATTTGAATATTTACTCTAAATGTTTGTTATTATTTTCTTTACTCAGTTTATTTTGACTCACTAATGATGGTACCTTAACCTGGGATGTGTAGTCATTTGATATGTATGTTATTAACATGTGCATACCTCTTAATTTAATATATTTGTTTACTCATTTATTTGGTTATGTATCCCCACCTCTTGTTGTGTAATGTTTAATTTCTTTACATTTGAACCAGTGTGTTTTTCTTATTATATGGATTTGCTTTAGTTTTCTCAGCTATATTTTAAATATGATCTCTCCTTCACCTTAATGCCCGACAGAGAGAAAATATATTTGAAAATCAACGTCACATGGAGATACCTAATTGAACTAAGACCAAAACGACCAATAAGTTGACATATTGACTAATAGTTGAAACATCCCTTTGAAAATTACCACAATATAAGAAATGCTCTTCAAATCTGAACAATGACACCGTGAGGAGCATTTGATATTCTCTATAGATTTCTCCTAAGGAAGCTCTTTCTCTGTAGGAAAGTGTTCTTCAAATATAACAAAAGATACATACAGGTATAGCTAAAATCCTTTCAGATACCTGTTATGCTGCAGGTAAAGTCTCTGGTGGTTTATGTGTGAAATCGATTTTTAAATTGCCACCATTTAATCAAAGAAGAGTGAGCGCCACAGGAAGGTGACAGAATTCCTGACAGACTAAATTCAGGGCATGAAAAGTCCACTTATTAGACTGTGGTGCCATCTGCTGGTGAGTCTGGGGTATGACATCTCATCAGAACTTGTAGAAATCTTTATTTATATCATAAGTCAAAAGTACATCATCCCCATAAGGCCTTGACACTCTCATAACATCGGGAGGCAGCGCTGCAGTCGACAATACAAACAGAGAGAAGTGAATTCCTAAATGTCACCAAATTGGATGCTTCCTGGTCTGAGGTCAATTTGAAAAACAACATGTTCCTATAGTGGCACTGGAGGATATGCAAACTACCCTCATTTCCTCCAACATATTAAAAATGCACCGTTTTATTAAAGAGGTCAACTCTTTGAACAGTAAACGTGGGGGTTTGCAATGCAGACAGTTGTCCCGTTGCAATGAGTAAACAGAAGAGGCAACATAAATTAGGAAAACACAACAAATGAGCTTTTTTTTTTCTTCCTTATTTACAAAGTGTTATTGAACAGGAGTCTGACCAGAGCAAAGTCAGTGAACAGGTGGAGCTGTTACATTCATAAAACTAATAAAAAAATAGCAGAACATCTGCTGGTTGTTGTTTTTCTTCTTCTCCAGATGTTTGTCAGCAGCTCGTCCTTCAGCAGATGTTGGCCGTACTCAGCGGTCGACCCATAAACAGTGTTTGTTTAACTTCTCTCAGAAATATGTGAATCGGCTTTTTAAAATGAACAAAAAAAAGGCCTTATTACGATATAACGTGGGGACACAGAAAGACATGGCATCATCTCCGTTTTATACAGTTCAAATAAAACATCTGCAATTGTGCCACTGCTGCCAAAATGTAGAACATTAAAAACCAGTTGGGTTCAAGCCATCCTGAGAACAATCTGAAAATAATAAATACACCCTGGTCAGAACTATGGAGCACAGTCCTCATGATAGAAGATGTGTGTGTGTGTGTGTGTGTGTGTGTGTGACAGATATCTCAGTCCAGGTTGTGTGTGTGTTGGTGTGTTAGTATCCTTGTAGTCCGTTATAAACCTTCTGTACAGAGCCCTGCTTCAGAAGCCCCCGGATACCTGCAACAGAAAAACAAAAAAAACTGTTAAAAACACATCAGAAATATAGATTTTAAAATATCAGATAGGCTACAAGATATTAGCATAATTATGTTGGCTATTTCAAGTGTTGTTTGGGAAAAGACTATACATTTAAATGAATTACAGTCGAGTAAATGAATGCATAAGAAACCCATTTGTTTACTTTAGAATCATATATTTAGTAACTTAGTATATACACAATAAGAAGTCCCAAGTATTTTCAAATACTAGAATGCAACTCACAGCATGTGCCTGGTTATTGTGCATATCTTTCCAACGGTTAATGCTGTATTTAAAGGTCTCATGTCATGCTTTTCCGGTTATTACCCGTCCCCTTGTGTGTTATGAAGCTTTTTCTGCATGTAAGCGGTCTGCAGAGTCACAAACCCTCAAAGTACACCTTTTAGTGAGTAAAACTCTAACACAGAGAAGACCTGTCTATGCTGCCCCAGAACGCCTCGTTGGGGATTTCTCTTTTTCCATTGTTTACTTCTTGGGTATAGTGACGTAATGTAACGGCTCCACGGATTGGTCCATTTCTGCGGAGCCGTTACAGTTGGACCAATCCGCGGACTTCCTCACACACACACACACTCGGCGGGACGTTGCGAGGCTCTCTGCTGCGAGGAGCGGGACACTGTGAGCTGGCTCACTGGTGTGGGGTCGGCGAGACAGCGAGACACAGCGGACCTCAGCCTGAGCCCACACACAAACTCCCAGCCAGGCTGCGGGTGTGTGTTCGGGCTGTGTCTCGCAGACGGCCACTGGGCTCACAGGGAGGGGGGGGGGCAGGAGCTCTAACAAGCCGTGTAGGACAGAGAGTGAATACACATACTATACAGAGATGCTGTATGAGAAACCAATGTGAGTTTGGAACATTGAACAGTATAAATCTATTCTAGTAGACCTCAACAATGGAATTATGATCAGTAGAAATGCCATGACGTGGGACCTTTAAGTACGTTTTGAAGTAAAGTAACATCTCCTTCTAAGTCACGATTGGCAGATGACGCCTAATGAAGTTTTGGGGCTTTCTTTCTATTTGTGTCACAACAAATATTTGAAGTTTCGAGGCTTCAAACTAAGCGAACAGTGACAGTCCTTCATGTTATTGCTTGATGTAGATGGTGTTCGAGAGCACAAGTATTTCAGGATACCAATCTTGTCTTTGAATTAATATTAATAGTATGTGTTAATGCCTATGTAAACCATGTTGAATTGCCATTGTGTGTGAAAATGTGCCATCTAAATAAACTAACCTTAACCTTTATATCAGAGTTGTTCAGAAAGCTTTACACCATCCTAACTAATGTGAAGTAAAGCATCTTTCCCAGTCTAGATCCTGTCAAGACAAATGTCCCTGCGTATTCTTAAAGGTCTCCTATTATACTGTTTGTCATCAATATATCACAGGTCTCAGATATATACAGAACCTGTCTCTGATTGGCTGAAACACCAAACACATCATTGCAGCATTACCCATAATCCCCTCTGTTTCAGCCCTGTTTCCAAAGTGCTGATTCTCTGTCTGTTACTTTAGATGAAAATAAGGAGCCCCTCCCCACGCCCCTCTGAGAGACATTTGGTTANAAAGAACTCAATGGTGCTCTAGGAGGAGATTCAGGTGATTAGGGGGGGTGGGGGGGCTAATGCTGATTGGCTAATGGTTCAGCTCATTTTCAGACAGGTTTTTATAGAAATGGATCAGGACAAAAGAGAGAATCTTTGTTCCTGAAACTTTCAGAGTCTCTTTCCACAGAGGGGACACATGTTGATGTAGAAGAGACATGAAGAAGAGGGGACACATGTTGATGTAGAAGAGACATGAAGAAGAGGGGACACATGTTGATGTAGAAGAGACATGAAGAAGAGGGGACACATGTTGATGTAGAAGAG